>NC_081532.1:680339-697839 GCF_030273125.1 Centropristis striata | reverse complement strand
TTACAGTATGTGAGTCTGTCTCCTCTCACCCTCGGGCTCTTTCCTTTCATTTCTGCAGCACACAGCATTTCTCTTTCTCACTGTTAATCTGTCATTTCTGCTCTGTCTCTCTCTCCCTCCGTCACTTAATGCTCCACACTGCAAAAAACAACTGACAAAAATAAGAAATAAATAACTGGAATTCAGCAAATACATGCTGGAAACAAGTCAAATTATCTGCCAGTGCAGTAAGTTAATGTTTCTTTGTAAGAATTCTTTAAATAAGTAAAAATATCTAGAAACTGGAAAAACAACGATGACTGTAAATAAATACAAATATGTTTATTTTGAGTAATTGTGGCTCCAAAAGCCCGACTGTAGTAACATTAAAATGATCCAGAAATACTTGAAACGAGCATGTTTTCCCTCATTCCAGTATCTGTGGGTAGATACTGGTGATAGAAAATACTTTTGAAATATAATTTAAACTCCATGTAACTAAAACTCTCAACTGGAGCCAATATATTAGGTAAAAACTCACCATATTCAACAGTTGAAGAGATTGAAAAGCATGAAAAAGCTCACAATGTCAATCCTAAAAACAAGTCTTTACACAAGACTGAAATCCCTGTGAAGAGGTTACTCACCCTCTTTTTGTCTCTTTTGTTGTCTTTTTTAGTAATTTTGTATCTTTTTGGGGTCATTTTGTGTCTTTTTTAGTCATTTTGTGTCTTTTTTAGTCATTTTTGTGTCTTTTTTAGTCATCTTGTATCTTTTTTTGGTCATTTTGTGTCTTTTTTAGTCATTTTTGTGTCTTCTGTGGGTTTTTTTGGTCATTTTGTCTTCTCATTTTTTGTCATTTTTTGGTCATTTTGTGTCTTTTTTGTCATTTTTTGTCTTTTTTTAGTCATTTTGTGTCTTTTTGTATCTTTTTTGTTTCTTTTTGTGTCTTTGGTTGCATCTTTTTTGGTCATTTTGTGTCTTTTTAAGTAATTTTGTGTCTTTTTTAGTCCTTTAGTCAAGACTGAAATCCCTGTGCAGAGGGGTTATTCACCCTGTGAAGAGGGGTTATGTGCTTGTTTTTGTTATGTTCTTAAAACAAGATAATAAGATACTATTTCTAGATATCAGAAGGAAATACTTGGTGCACTTGATGTTTTTTGCAGTGCATCCTGATATAAACGTGTGAGAGAGAGATGTGAGGAATAATGGATCTATTTGTTTGCAGACGTAGCCGAAGCTCTGAGAGCTCGTTAAACACCAGATAAGAGCAGCAGCGCCACATAAATCTGACTGATAAATAAATCTAATCATTTCATTCTCTTCTTCTTCTTCTTCTTCTTCTCTTCCTACCAGGAATCTGATGGAGAGATGCAGCATGACACCAGGTGAGACACTTTCACTTTTACCTCTTCTTCTTCTTCTTCTTCTTCTTCTTCTTCTTCTTCTTCTTTTTCTTCTTCTTCTCTCCATCTCTCCAGTAACCCCTCCTCTTCCCTTACACTGTAAAAAATGTCTGTAGATTTTACAGTAAAAGCTGCTAAACCATGACAGTAAAAGACGTAAAATGATAAATTAGTTAATTCAGTTTCAGCAACAATGAAACACTGTAAATGTTCATATCAGACAAAACAGGATTCTTTTTACAGTTTTACAGTTTTTTTTTTAAAAATACATTACTCTACTGTAAAATACACTGTAATATGTATTTAATGTAATATATATACAAGCCATCACTGTAATTTTTGCATTTATCTTTTGTAAAAAATACTTTTTCTCACTGTTAAATGTACTAAACACAGAAAAGTAAACATGTACTAAACACAAAGTATTTTCCTGTCAATTATATGGCAGAACATATATAACTTTTGATGCAAAAACTTTTTATTTGTACAGTAAAAAAATGGAATAAAATGGCAATCTTAAACATGAATGAAAAAATAAAAATAAATTAATAAAAATTTTAAACGTTTAAAAAATTTATAAAATTAATAAAAAAAATATAAAATTAAATTAAATAAATAAAAAAGGAAGAAAAGCTGCAAGCTGTAGATCGGAAAATAAAATAAACCTCCATCCAAACCTAAATGACTTCAAGTAGCTCAAGACTGACCTCACTCCAAAAAATGAATGAATTAATGAATTAATAAATAAATAAATAAATTAAAGATGAATAAATAGATAAAATAAATGAATTAAATGAATGAATGAATTAATACATTAAAATAATAAAAAAAATAAACAAAATAAAATAAAATAAATAAAATAAATACAATTAATTAAATTAATTAAATTAAATTAAATAAATAGAAAAAGTAAGAAAGGCTGCAATAAAAAAAGGGAGAAGAGGGGAAAAAAAGGGGTCTCAGTCTCAGTCCCCTCCAGCTGTCGTATCGAAGTAAAATGAAAAATTATACAAATAAACAAGACAATAACAGGCTGGATGACGTTAATAATAAGATTTTTATATTACTGTCACATTTACAGGCTCCTTCAATCATTTCTTAGAGTGTAAAGTTCTGGAAACCACAGCTGCTGGTTTTTACTGTAAAAACAACAGGGTTATTTTTTACAGTGTACACCTCCTCCTGCTCCATTCAATGCTCAGCTCTCTCTCTCTCTCTCTCTCTCTCTCTCTCTCTCTCTCTCTCTCTCTCTCTCTCTCTCTGCCTACCAGCTTGTCTCCAGTCAGAATTAGAGGAGGTTTTTCTAAATGCATGCCGCTCTGAGGGGCTGCTGCTCAGGCTCATGAATATTGTGATCTTATCAGCTGAAAATGAGGCGAAAAGCATATAAACGGTAAGAGGAGGAAGAGGAGGAAGAGGAGGAGTGCATGCCTGCTGCCTGGTTGTGTTCTAGCTGCTGTGAGATAAATGTGAGTGTGTTGCTTTGCCTCACTTGTTAGTGATAATAATGATTGTTGTGAGTAGCTGCGGTGTCGTTGTGTCCATGTGTTGCATAGTCAGAGGGCTGCTACACTGTAAAAAATGTCTGGAGGTTTTAGGGTGAAAAACTGCTAAACCATGACAGTAAAAGACGTAAAATGATAAATGAGTTAATTCAGTTTCAGTCACAATGAAACACTGTAAATGTATATATCAGACAAAACAGTTTTTTTTACAGTTTTATTTAAAAAAAAATTCCACTGTAAAATACTCTGGAACTTGTAGCAAAAATATACTGTAATACACTGTAAAAAATGTTTGTAGTGGGGTTACTCGCCCTCTTTTTGTGTCTTTTTTGGTCATTTTGGGTCTTCTGTTGGGTCTTTTTTAGTTATTTTATGTCTTTTTGGGTCACTTTGTGTATTTTTGTAGTCATTTTGTGTCTTTTTTAGTTATTTTGTGTCTTTTTTGGTCATTTTGTGTATTTTTGTAGTCATTTTGTGTCTTTTTTTAGTCATTTTGTGTCTTTTTTGCTCATTGTGTGTTCATTTTTTGTCATTTTGTGTCATTTTTTGGTCATTTTGTGTCTTTTTTAGTCATTTTGTGTCTTTTTTTAGTCATTTTGTGTCTTTTTTGGTCATTTTGTGTCTTTTGTTGTGTGTTTTTTTGTTATTTTGTGTGTTTTTTTGTTATTTTGTGTCTTTTTTTGGTCATTTTGTGTCTTTTTTGGTCATTTTGTGTCTTTTTTAGTAATTTTGTGTCTTTTTTATATCTATTATATTATATTATATTTTCATATTAAAAACGCAGGAAGATTTCTGAAAAAGGGAGATGTAACAGTTTTTTTAGATCACTCTAACAAAGCTATTTTTTCATTTTTCTTAAAAAAAAATATGTAGACGTTCAGGAAGAACTCAGGGCGCTCAAAGTGAAGTCGGATCAATGATAGGTATTATGGTTTTGCCAAAAATGCTTTCTGTTCGAGGCCAGAAATTCCAGTCTGTCCACCTCTGGCTGCTGTCACTGTTCTGGAACATTGGCAGTTTGTGGCACTTAATTCTGTTGTTTGCTCTGCTCTGATTCGTTGACCGCAAAGCCTTTGATGCTTTGATGTGATTACAGTTACAGATACACACACACACACTCCTCCAGATACACATGCTTTCACACACACACACACACACACACACACACACACACACATTTTGAGGTTAAAGGTCATAGGTTGCTGTATAAATAAATACTTGTAAAGGAATGCTTGTTGTAGGTGTGCTCCTTGTATATAATATAGTATTGTAACATTACTAGTATTAATTGTTATAAATCTCTGAAGAATCTCATCATAGTGTACACACACCGGCAGTAGCCCCCGTGGCCCTTTCACTATTTACCCAGAGGACATTTTCTAGAATAATTTTACCGTAATATTAGAAAAAGTTGCACCGTATTTATGACGGTAAAGTTCTGCTGCTGGTTTTCACCATAGAAACACCAGGTTTATTTTTTACAGTGTGGGCTGCCTGCGGTGCATTCAACAGTGCAGTATTTGCAGTTTGGTGGATGTGAATATGTTGTGCAGCGTGCTGGATTAAACTGAGCTTTGTGTGGCTGTAATCTCTGCAGCAGCAGCAGCAGCAGCAGCAGAAGAAGAAGAAGTGGAGGCTGTTTGCTCTAGTTGAACTAAATCTGCAGGGTTTTTTTTCTTTCTTTGCTCAGTCGATTCAGCTGTCATTCTGATTTTATTGGCGTGAGAATAATGAGGCGGCAAATGTTTTCACAGCCCTCAATTAACTCTCATATTCATTCTCTGGCCCAGATGATACCACAGAGAGGCAATTATGTCTGAACAAGAGCATCATGAGAGAGAAAGTTGTTCTCATTAAAGCAGAATCACCTCACCTCGTCTACATTAACGCTATGGAGCACAACCTCTCCTGCTATATCACCTGATGATAATAATAATAATAATTTATTTTTCTGACTGACTGGATCAACACTTAGAACCAACAAGAAACAAAGAAAAACCAACATAAATGTGATCTTGTGATTGTGTGTGATCCTGTCATCAACTCTGGTTTTATTCTAGTGGGACTCTGTTTGATTTGGCTCTTTGTGTTTAGAGGAACAATTTGGGTCATTTTGTGTCTTTTGATGTGTCTTTTTTTAGTTATTTTGGGTCTTTTTTAGTCATTTTGTGTCTTCTGTGTTGTTGTTTTTTGTCTTTTTGTCTCCTCATTGTTTCTTTTTTTGGTCATTTTGTCTTTTTTTGGTCATTTTGTGTCTTTTTTTGGGTAATTTTGTGTCTTTTTTTGGCAATTTTGTGTCTTTTTTTAGTCATTTTGTGTCTTTTGTTGTCTTTTTTAGTTATTTTGTGTCTTTTCTAGTCATTTTGTGTCTTCTGTGTTGTTGTTTTTTTGTCTTTTTGTCTCCTCATTGTTTCTTTTTTTGGTCATTTTGTCTTTTTTTGGTAATTTTGTGTCTTTTTTTAGTCATTTTTCATCTTTTTTTTGGTCATTCTGTGTTTTTTTTTTAGTAATTTTGTGTCTTTTTTGGTCATTTTGTGACTTTACTTTCTTTTCTTTTTCTTTTCTTTTTTAGTCCTTTAGTCCAACATTAAATGTGATTTTGAATCTTTTTTTACTTCCGAAACACTATCATGTTCAATATGTATATATATATATATATATATATATAGAGAGAGAGAGAGAGAGAGAGAGAGAGAGAGAGAGAGAGCGAGAGAGATAAATCCATAGTGTTGCATGTAAGTGATGAGTTCATTACTTTATATTTCAGAGTGAATCATGAAGACTTCTTCCAGATGTTGTTGCCTTTAGGTGTCTTTATTATTTGCATGTCAGCATAATTTGATCACAACTTCCAGAAGTTAATTGCTTTCACCTCCAGCAGTGAGGAAACATTGATTTCTGTATTTTGCAGATGATCTCTGCTTCCTGATCCATAATTAAAGCAAACAGGGAAACTTGAGCTCTTTGAAGTCACTTTACTACTTCCTGTATGAAGCTTTAATTAATCTGGAGGAGAAACAGAACAATGGCTGCTGATGTGTCACCACTTCATAGATGGCAGTCAAGTTAAATCATGTGATCTTTGCTGCAGAGCTGCACGGGAGGCAATGCTAGTTATCACATTTATTCAACCTGCCATTTCAATTTAAAACTTCTTTAACCCTTTGATGCACAACATGACCCTCATGCATTCCCCATGTTATTTAATTATTATATGATTAATAATTATATTATGCTATTTAATGCTGCTGTGTGTTTCTGTGCTCTATCTTTTGATATCAACTTATTTTACGATTAAATATTCCAAGTATTCTTTAAATATCTTGTTTTTGATAACAACAGATCATTATTTACATTTCGCCTCTCATACTTTATGAAGAAAAAAAGGTTTTGTCTTATTCCATAGCTAACTACTTGGCTAAGTAGCTTGCTAAGCTAACTACTCAGCCAAGAAGTTAGCTAAGTAGTTAGCTTAACAAGCTACTTAGCTAAATACTTAGCCAAGAATGTTATTTAATGCTGCTGTGTGTTTCTGTGCTCTATCTTTTGATATAAACTTATTTAATGATTAGTATTCTTTAAATATATATATTTTTTAATACAACATATCATTATTTCCATTTCGCCTCTCATACTTTATGAAGAAAAAAAGGTTTTGTCTTATTACATAGCTAACTACTTGGCTAAGAAGTTAGCTAAGTAGTTAGCTTAGCAAGCTACTTAGCTAAAAAAAATGGATATGGGTCATGTTTGACCCATGTTGTGCATTAGAAGAGTAGTGACACAAAAAGGGATTTTATTAAAAAATGAATAAAGGAAAACATAAAATTAGGATGTATGATGATTACAAACAAACTAATTGATGAAAACCTGGAATACTGAATGATGAAAATAATTTATTGCAAAGATATAGAACATAAAAACTCATGTATATCAGGTCACTTTAGACCATGTTGTGCATCAAAGGGTTAAAGACATAATTCATATCTGAGGCAGGTTTTCTAGTGATGCGACACAAACTCAACATAAATATTTGGCCGTTTTAACAGCCAAAGCACTGAATTAAATCCAGAAATGAGAATGAACAAGTGTTGAAGGCTGTCCAAACAAACCATCAGCTCCTCTCTCCTCTAACATGGTTATTGTTATGGTTATTGTCTCAGATAATGAGCCAAAACATGTTTCTCTTCTTTTACTTGTCAGCTGAATTAGATTGGTGCAGAATAAATTAAGATCTCAACAGAAGAAAAATCACTGTCTTCACAGGAAGAGCACATTAAGAGAATATTAGTTTCATAAAAATCATGTTTTATTACTTCTACAGTGCTTTAATTTTACCCTTTTAATGGAAATAATTGAAAAATGGAAGTTAAATCGTTGTGGCAAGTCTTATTTTCCATCTCGTGCTAATTTTCCGCTTCAAAGTTCTGTGTACAGTAGATTGCTGTAATCACTATTATTATTATTTTATTGTTAGATTATTAACCCTACTGAGTCTCCAAAAGCTCCAAATAATCCAGACTTGTTGCCTCCATCAGAGTATAAAACAAAGCAGCGTGGAGCCCTACTGTACATTTACCTCTAAAGTTCTGGCTGTAAACTCCATGAGGCCAGTTTCAGTTTGATGATGATATACCAAGTAAAACTGGAGACAAGCTCAAATAGATTTAGTATCAAATGATAGAACTGGATGGAACCCTCTTATATGGTAGATTTGACGCCTTTGGTCACATTTGACACATTTAACATTCTTTATTGAGCATGATAGTGTTTTAAAAGTTAAAAAAATATTCAAAATTACATTTCATGTTGGACTAAAGGACTAAAAAAGACACAAAATGACTAAAAAAAGACACAAAATGACCAAAAAACGACACAAAATGACTAAAAAAAGACACAAAATGACAAAAAAAAGACACAAAATGACCAAAAAACGACAAAAAATGACTAAAAAAAGACACAAAATGACTAAAAAAATGACAGAAGACACAAAATGACTAAAAAAAATTGTTCGTCTAAACACACCAGAGCCAAATCAAACAGAGTCCCACTAGAATAAAACCAGAGTTGATGACAGGATCACACACAATCACAAGATCACATTTATGTTGGTTTTTCTTTGTTTCTTTTTGGTTCTAAATGTTGATCCAGTAAGTCAGAATAAAAAATCTATTATTATTATTATCAGGTCATATAGGTGAAAAATATACCAACATGGTATTTAAACATGTTTTAAGGTGAATACAGGCAGGATGGAAGGAGTCAGACATGGAGGAAATAAAGTAGTTTTAGCTTCACTTGGCTTGCTGTGACTCTTAATTAGGTCTCTCCAAATGTTTCAGCGTAGCTTCATCAGCTGTTTGTCCCAGTGATCCGGGCCCCCGGCAGCGTTTGGCCCCTGGGGGCCGTCAGCAGCCCACCAGGCTCCTCTCTCACTTTGAGGAACGAGCCTGAAGAGCCTTTGTTTGTTCGTCTGTGCCGTGTTTCCTGAAGCTAGTCACGTAGCATCTGAAGGTAGCGAGGAGGCTCCTCCAGGTCGGCCTGCAGCAGATCATTCTCCTCTCTAATTATCTCCAGGACGACCACATCACACATTAACTGGGACTCATTGTAGGATTGGACTATACACTGCAAAAAACATGAAGCTCACCAAGTATTTTCTTCTTCTATCTAGCAATAGCATCTTTATTATCTTGTTTTGAGTATAATTTACCTGCTGACCATAGCTTTATGTGTTTATTTTAACAACATGCGTCTTTTTTTTAACATAAATGAGTGAATAACCTCTTCACAGGGATTTCAGTCTTGACTAAAGGACTAAAAAAAGACACAAAATGACAAAAAAAAGACACAAAATGACAAAAAAAATACAAAAAAGACACAAAATGACCCCAAAAAAAAAGACAAAGCCTAGGCGGCACTGGCCCACCCATTTTACTCACTGGACCACGCAGCCAAGTTTGATAAAAACATATTTTGTTACAAAAAAATATAAACATGTATGTAAGAAAGGAAATAAATGTATAATTAGGGCCACGGGGCAATCGCCCTAACCAGATGATCCACCAACACCACCAACAGCCTCATTGGCTCCCATATTAAAAACGCAGGAAGATTTCTGTAGAAAAGCATATTTAACAGTTTTTCAGATCGCTCTAACAAAGCTATTTCTTAATTTATCTTCACAAGAAAAAATATGTAGCTGTTCAGGAAGAACTCAGGACGCTCAAAGTGAAGTCGGATCAATGATAGGTATTATGGTTTTGCCAAAAATGCTTTCTGTTCGAGGCCAGAAATTCCAGTCTGTCCACCTCTGGCTGCTGTCACTGTTCAGGAACATTCAGGTGGCAGTTGATTCTAGTGTTGTGTCCTTACTGGTTTCCACACCAACTGGTTGCCGTAGGCTATGATCTGCGCAGTTTCTGCTATGCGTGAGCTGTCCGTGGTGCTGAAACAACAATCGCTGTTAATGTGAGGATTCTGTCTGATGCAGGTCTGTGTTATTCTGTGCGTTAACACTTTATCTACTGTTTGGGTTCATCTGTAGTCGGCACTTTGTGCAATAAAATTATTAATTGTGCCGTGCAATAGAGACAATACGCATGTTTTGTCTTTCCTGTTGTATTGTGTACAGCCTTTATAGAGCTTTATAGAGCTTTATAGAGCTCTGTTGGGAGAGCTTGTGTTATAGGCAGGGTTTTGCACTGTGTCATTTCCTTTTTGTAATGCATAATGTTGCAAAGTAAAATAGTAAAATAATATTATCTCTGCCTTCATTCTGTAATATGCAAGATCTCGCAGAAGTATTATTTTTTTTATTTTTTTTTAACTTAAGGGGCCCTTAAGGGGCTCCGTATAAGACATCATTGTTTTTCCAGTGTCTAGATATTATTTTACTTACTTAAAGAATTCTTACAAAGAAACATTAACTTACTGCACTGGCAGATAGTTTGACTTGTTTAGAGCGTGTATTTGCTTAATTCTAGTTATTTATTTGTCATTCTTAGGGTAATTGTGTCCTTATGACAATATGGTATTTTATTATCCATTAATCGTACATGAAAATTGTATATTTTTACAGTAAAACTGTGTTCTCTACAGTTTTTGTACTTTTCCTGGATTTACGGTAATTAAATTGTCTGCTACGGTGATATGCAATTCTTAATTTTACAATCTATTTCTGATGCAGTTTGACAGTGGCTTCAGAGAGAGTTTTTTCTTCAATTTTTTTCAAGTTACAGTCTCACTTTAAAATCTAAAAAACACACACAAAATGCACGGTTGCCCATGAAGTTGGAGTAATTTTGTTTTCGTACACAATCCTCTGTTAATTGTGGTTTTGTTTTCATTTCGATATGTTGGAAGAGATTAATCAATAAAGTTATAGATATACACTTTATCTTTCAAGAATAAATCACATTGTCACAGTCATTTCATGGAAAGAGGTAAAACATATTTTATTCCAACTTTATGAACGACCGTGTAAAATAATTTATGTAGACAAATGCCACTATGGGCTTAATTACATTTAATATGGTTAATTTTAGTGTTTTGGGCTGTGTGCAATAAGAGGGAAAGTGCTGACTGTCAAATTTGTTACCACTCGATTTTATTGTGATTTTATTGCGATTATAAGCAATTTCCGCTATTTCGTTACAATATATTGGTTTGTGCAGTGTGTTGCATGTGGAGCTGGTTGATGAGGGATCTGTCTGGAGTTCAGTTTTGTCTTTGCACATGAATCTATATTCTCTTATTTCTGAGAGTCTCAGTGTTCAGTCTTTGTGGTCCCAGCTCAGCGCCCCGTCGCTCCCGGGACTATTGGAGATACGCCTGTCAGACACACAGCGTTTATAAGGACGGCTCAGTGGAGCAGCAGGATCTCTGGATCACCCAGACGCTGGACCTGAAGGGTCCAAAACACTCACAGTCCATGTCCTGTATGACAGGACGTCACATATAAAACCAGAGGATAGAGCTCTTCAATTCATGGGTCACTGCAAAAACTGACAAAAATAAGAAATAAATCTCTAGAATGAAGCAAATACATGCTGGAAACAAGTCAAATTATCTGCCAGTGCAGTAAGTTAATGTTTCTTTGTAAGAATTCTTTAAATAAGTAAAAATATCTACAAACTGGAAAAACAATGATGTCTGGAAATAAATACAAATATTCTTATTTTGAGCAATTGTGACTTGAAAAATACATTATTAACATTAAAATAAAGCAGAAATACTTGAAACTAGCACAATTTTCCCTCATGTCAGTATCTGTGGGTAGATACTGGTGGTAGAAAATGCTTTTTAAATATCATTTAAACTCCATGCAACTAAAACTCTCAACTAGAGCCAATATTTGAGGTAAAAACTCACCATATTCAACAGTTGAAGAGATTGAAAAGCATGAAAAAGCTCACAATGTCAATCCTAAAAACAAGTCTTTACACAAGACTGAAATCCCTGTGAAGAGTTATTCACTCAATTTTGTCTTTTGTTGTGTCTTTTTTAGTTATTTTGTGTCTTTTTTGGTCATTTTTTGTCTTTTTTTTTGTCATTTTGTGTCTTTTTTAGTCATTTTGTGTCTTCTGCGGGGGTTTTTTTTTGGTAATTTTGTCTTCTAATTTTTTGTCTTTTTTAGTGAATTTGCGTCTTTTTTAGTCGTTTTGTGTCTTTTTTTTAGTGATTTTGTGTCTTTTTTAGTCATTTTGTGTCTTTTTTTTAGTCATTTTGTGTCTTTTTTTGTCATTTCGTTTCTTTTTTAGTCCTTTAGTCAAGACTGAAATCCCTGTGAAGAGGTTATTCACTCATTTTTGTTACAAAAAGACACGTTAGCTTGTATGTCAGAAGCTAAATTATAGTCAAAACAAGATATTTTAAATACTATAGCTAGATATAAGAATAAAATACTTGGTGAGCTTCATGTTTTCAGCAGGCTTTAACTTGCCCTCACTGTGTCCTAGAGGCTATTTTATCTCTGATAAATGGTTCTTTCTTTGTTCTTTCAGCTCATTAATGCATTAGTTTCAGCTCTGATCTCTCTTGTTCAGGTCACGCTCCACAGAAACCATTTGTTCTGCTCTCTCTCTGTTGTGAGTCCGACTGTAATATGAAGAAAACATGCAGTTTCACCACACAGTAAACACTCGTATCGTAGCACTATTACCAGCTGCATGTTGAACAAACTGCTCCTCCTGCACCCATTACACCCAGTAAAGCTCCAGTGCTCCCTGCAGCCTGATGCATGCTGGGCTCCAGATGTCCATCTGGGCTGAGATGATAAAGAGGAGAAGCCTGGAAGGTGGAAGGATCAGGATCCTTTCTTCAAAGGAAACGAGCTCATCATGGCCCTCTGTACCTCTGAACTACTGAACGCTGGAGACCAGGGGTCTCACACTCAGATCACCTGGGGCCGCTGGATCACAATGACCAAAAAAAGACACAAAATGACGAAAAAAAGACACAAAATGACAGAAAAAAGACACAAAATGACAGGAAAAAAAACTAAATTTCTTAAAAAAGACACAAAATGATCAAAAAAGACACAAAATGACAGAAAAAGAGACAAAATGACCAAAAAAGAGACAAAATTACTAAAAAAAAAAAGAGACAAAATGACCAAATGACCAAAATAGACACACAATGACCAAAAAAGACACAAAATGACCAAAAAAGACACATAATCACAAAAAAAGAGTCCTGCTAGGGATCAAAAACAGAGTGGAAAGGAGGGTCTGTTATGTGTTGGACTTGTATTTATAAAGTGGCCAGAAACTTGATGATAAATGTTCATCCATTCAGGTTAATGTGTAAAATACAACTTCTCAGTACTAACTTTGCTGCCTCAGTTTAACCCTCTGGGCGGTTCATTATTTCTACAAGGATTGGTCAGATTAAAGTTGTGGTGATGGAGCTTCATGAAAAGTTAAGGGATCACTAAAGGTTTTTGGTTTTATGGCATTAAATCCCTTTAATAGTGGTTCAGATCATTCTGGACCAGTTGGTTCCCAAACTGGTTCAGCTGGACCAGAACCACAACTTCAGTATGAGACATGTTCTCATGTTCTCATGTTCTCAACACTCAGAACTCTCAACACCACGCAGGATAAATTAATTAAAAGGTGCAATAAAACGGACATGTGCAACACAATTGATATGTGCAAAACATTTAATCCACCTCATCTATAGATTATAGCATTACAGAAGCCATTTATTTATCTTTATACTTATTTATTACATCACACGTCCTTGTTCTTGTTTAGCTCGGTATTTTTAAATGTTTTTACTTACTTACTGTGTTATGATTGTCTTACTGTGCTCCTTATGCTGTGGCACTTTCAATTTAGTTGTATAGTTGTCTATATAATGACAATAAAGGCTCTTTGGGGTTATTAAAAAATTGAAATAGGAACAAATCACCTTTAGAGCGAACCATAAAAGTCCCACGGGACTCGCTGCTCTTTGTCTTTAGACATGTTATAAATGAGCCTCTGACAGTAGAACAGCCTTTAGTTTTCTGGCTGATGCTTCATCAATCATAGCTGAAACATTTCAATAGATGAAGGTAATATTACTTCCTACGCTATTGTGTGCAGCTTTTTACTCTGAGCAACTCTGTAGCTAGTTTGTAAGAGGCGAGTTGATCATTTACAGGCTCAGAATCTGCTTTAGTGAAGAAACTCTGTTGTGCATGTTGCTTGTTTGTTATCAGAACTACTTTTTCCTTTTCAATGCAAAAAAGATTTGTGCAAAAAGTCGTTTTCACTTAAAATATTGAGTCAAATAGCGAGATGAATTTGAGTTAACCTCGTTGTCTTTGTTGTCTTGACATAAAATTCTTTCGCAGCATCGACACTCAAATATTTAAGTTGAAACAACAAGTTTGGTTTTACAGTGTAGTTTTTTTCGGTGGAAATCAACGAGATTCTCTTTGTGTCTTTGTGTTCGGAATGTGTACTCTCCAATTATATATATATATATAGATAGATAGATAGATAGATAGATAGATAGATAGATAGATAGATAGACATGCCTCATCATATTTTCTTGTTTTTGTTTTAATAGTTGTGACATTTGGTGTGGATTCATCTTCTGTTTTATGTTTACCTGCTGTACTTACACAAACTTTTTCATAATTTGCTAGCTGGCAGTGAACAAGAAAAATGCATCATTTATATTCATGCTGCATTCGATTGCACTCAGAACTCGGAAAGATCCGACCTCCGAGTCAGAAAAATGCAATTGAACGGCCCTTGAACTGGATTCCGACTTGGGAATTGGGATAGGATCCAAGCAGCCCGAGTAGGTCGGAAATACGTGGAAAACGTCAAAGTAAAATGGCGCCACACACCGTGAGATAAACAGTCACTTTATCTTCAACATTTAGTCTGTTATGTGTCGTTTAATTTAGCATTTGTGTTACTAAAAGAGTAGGATTACTTTGTAGTGGTATTTGCACTCCCACTCTGTTAATTAAAGAGTTTGTGTGAGCGGAGTAGGGACGCACAAACACAGTAAAAGTGTAAAAAATATGAATATAATATATTTAAATGCTCGAAAGACATCCAATCCATCCATCACTTTGCTGTGGTCGGCCATGTTTTCTGAGGTTGAGCAATGAAACCCATTTACCTCAGAAGTCAGAATTTTCAACTTGGATCTTTCCGAGTTCCGAGTGCAATCGAACGCAGCATTAGCCTCACCGCGCCCCCACTGTCATGACTCCGGGCCCCCCCTAGGGGGCGCGCCCCCCAGTTTGAAAACCCCTGGTCTAGACCATCCTCCCTCTGCTGCTCCACCCTGTTAGCTGAGGGTCGCTACAACCTGCTACCCCCCCCTAAACGTCTCTGGCCACAGAATGATGATCATAATAATAATATACATGATGGTTCTCAGTAGATCTTTACATCTTTACATCTCTACTTGGTGTCTGTGAGCAGATATTACGTCTCGTCTTCCACCAGGCGGGAAGCAGGTATGTCACGACTGTGTTGTCACGGCAACCAGCCTCAGTTAGGACTCGTTCTGTCTCTCAGACACAATATTAACAATGAATGGAGGAATCTGAACCAGACCGCAGTCTCACACACACACAACGTATATATTTATATATATATATATATATAGTGAATCATCTCTTCAGTACTCTGTCTCTTCCTTTTGTTTCTCTCTTTCTCTCTTTTTTTGTTGTTGACACATTCAGGTGCAGCAGTATGAAACACAAAATCTACATTGTGGCAGCTGTTGTTGAAAAAATGAAATAAAATCAAAAAAGGAGTAAAACCTTAAAGAGAAGTCAGAGTTGCCGCGGGCTAAAACAGGAATTAAATCTAAGAAAGTGAGAGTTGTTTTTCCTGATGAGAAGGAAACATCTTTAGAGTTCAACATGACCTGGACTTTATTTGACCTGATGGATCTGAAGTTTATTTCTCTGTCAGACTGTGGAGATGGATTAGTGACCAGGTCCTACTGGGACCAGGTTCTATTGGGACCAGGTTCTACTGGGACCAGGTCCTTCTGGGACCAGGTCCTACTGGGACCAGGTTCTACTGGGACCAGGTACTACTGGGACCAGGTCTACTGGGACCAGGTCCTACTGGGACCAGGTTCTACTGGTACCAGGTCCTACTGGGACCAGGGTTCTACTGGGACCAGGTTCTACTGGGACCAGGTCTACTGGGTCTGCGCAATCTATCAGTCTTCCTGGTAGACTCTCAGCGTGGCCAGCAGGCCTACCGTCACATGGCTTTTTAAATCTAGAATTACTCATGTTTCTATATTCCCCCTAATCATACTGTCTTGTATCGAGGCTTAGCTTTTTCCCTTTAGGGTTAGCATTAGCATTAGCGTTAGCGTTAGGGTTAGGGTTAGGTTTTTGGGAAAAGTGGGGAAAAAGGGTCCTTTGTTGCCCGGTCTCATACAAAAAGGGGAACATAGGACCCGGGGAACATTGGACCCAGAGAACATAGGAACCAGGGAACATAGGACCCAGAGAACATAGGACCCAGAGAACATAGGACCCAGAGAACATAGGACCCAGGGAACATAGGACCCAGAGAACATAGGACCCGGGGAACATAGGACCCGGGGAACATAGGACCCGGGGAACATAGGACCCAGAGAACATAGGACCCGGGGAACATAGGACCCAGGGGACATAGGACCCAGGGAACATAGGACCCAGAGAACATAGGACCCAGAGAACATAGGACCCAGGGAACATAGGACCCAGAGAACATAGGACCCAGAGAACATAGGACCCAGGGAACATAGGACCCAGAGAACATAGGACCCGGGGAACATAGGACCCGGGGAACATAGGACCCAGGGAACATTGGACTCGCGGAACATTGGACCCGGGGAACATTGGACCCGGGGAACATAGGACCAGGGGAACATAGGACCCGGGGAACATTGGACCCGGGGAACATTGGACCCGGGGAACATAGAACCCGGGGAACATAGGACCCGGGGAACATTGGACCCGGGGAACATTGGACCCGGGGAACATTGGACCCGGGGAACATAGGACCCAGGGAACATTGGACCCGGGGAGATAGGACCCAGGGAACATAGGACCTAGGGAACATAGGACCCGGGGAACATAGGACCTGGGGAACATTGGACCCGGGGAACATAGGACCCGAGGAACATAGGACCCAGGAAACAAAGGACCCGGGGAACATAGGACCCGGGGAACATTGGAGCCGGGGAACATTGGACCCGGGGAACATAGGACCCGGGGAACATAGGACCCGGGGAACATAGGACCCGGGGAACATTGGACCCGGGGAACATTGGACCCGGGGAACATAGGACCCGGGGAACATAGGACCCGGGGAACATAGGACCCAGGGAACATAGGACCAGGGGAACGAGGAGCTTCCTGTGCAGAACCAGACATTAGACGGAGACCTTGCCATGTTGTTCAGGTGATGTCAAACACGGTCAGAGCCACAGAGTGAATGTGTCTGAACTGAATGAGGGCTTTTGACCGTGATGCTGTTCTCCAACACAAAGGCTCCGGGGGATAAATTAAACATAATGAGTCTGTGACTCATCAGACTCCCTGCAGTGCCTTTAATGTTTCCTCGGCCCTGCAGACGCCACGTCACTCATACCGATATATACAAAATACTCTTTATTAGACTAGCGTAGATACATTGTGTGTGTGTGTGTGTGTGTTCCTGTACTTCCTACATAGTGAGGACCACAACACATTTTTAGCCAACAGAGTGAGGACATTATAAATACTAAACTAAAACAAGCAAACTCACTCTAAAAACTCATTAAAACTAACTGAATTTGAAAACAAAAGTCCACAAGTTCACAACGAAATTAAAACTAAAACTAATGAAAAATTCAAAACTATTATTACCTTGCAAGGGAATTCACTATTCCAATGAGGGTCCTCACAAAGATAGAAGTACAAGAATTTGTCTGTGTGTGTGTGTGTGTGTGTTCTTGTACTTCCTACATAGTGAGGACCAGAACACGTTTCTAACCAACAGAGTGAGGACATTTTTGCAAAGTGAGGACATTTCGGCCGGTCCTCACTTCTTTAAAGGCTTTTTTGAGATTTCAGACTTTGTTTTAAGGGTTAAAGGTTACATG
>NC_081532.1:595339-675339 GCF_030273125.1 Centropristis striata | reverse complement strand
GAAAAGGGGGAACATAGGACCCTTTTTTGGAAAAAACAGGGAACATAGGACCCTTTTTGGTAAAAACTGGGAACATAGGACCCTTTTTGGGGAAAAGGAGGAACATAGGATCCTATTTGGGAAAAACAGGGAACATAGGACCTTTTTTGCGAAAAACAGGTAACATAGGACCTTTTTGGGGAAAAACAGGGAACATAGGACCCTTTTTGGGAAAAATGGGGAACATAGGACCTTTTTGGGGAAAAACAGGGAACATAGGACCCTTTTTGGGAAAAATGGGGAACATAGGACCCTTTTTGGGAAAAATGGGGAACATAGGACCCTTTTTGGGAAAAACGGTGAACATAGGACCCTTTTTGGGAAAACCGGGGAACATAGGACCTTTTTAGGGGGAAAATGGGGAACATAGGACCCTTTTTAGGAAAAACCGGGGAACATAGGACCCTTTTTAGGAAAAAGGGGGAACGTAGGACCTTTTTGGGGAAAACAGGGAACATAGGACCCTTTTTGGAGAACATAGGACCCTTTTTGGGAAAAAGGGGGAACATAGGACCCTTTTTTGGAAAAACAGGGAACACGGGACCTATTTTGCGAAAAAAATGGAACATAGGACCCTTTTTGGGAAAAATGACATAGGACCCTTTTTCAGACCCTTTTTCATAAAAAGGGGAACATAGGGATGACCCGTCATATCTACCCTGATCACAAGCACAAAAGTCTTCAATGACAATTTTCGATGATTTCACACAACGTCAAATAAAAAGTGATACTTGAGGCGTTTCTATAAGAAGTTATAGTTTTTAGTTTCAAGGCCAACTAGTCCTTCCTCCTCCCCTTCAGGTTGGGTCTCTTTTGATATGCAGATGGGACCTAAAGCAGAGATAAACAGAGGGGATCTCCTCAGTGTCACTTCCTGTCTCGGGGCATCCGACTGTTGACGAGTCGTCCTGGTTGCTCTGGTGATGAATCCTCAGAGCTTCAGTGTTTCTGGCCGCTGGTGGTGTATCGGCACCAGAGACTGCTGTATTTCTGGAGTCTTGCATCAGAACAAACACACAACTTCAAGTGAAAACTCAGTTTGTGTGGTGGATCGTACCGAGGGACAGAAGAGTAGAAAATGATGCTAATTATCACCATCGCTGCTCTTCTTTGGTCCCTTTTGGCTTTAAGGCTGTTTGAGTTTTGTCACGATGCATTTGAGGAATGTTTCTGGTTTATTGCAACAAAGTCGAAACATTATGGATAATTGGATAATATGGATACTTTTGTGTCTTTTTTTTAGTAATTTTGTGTCTTTTTTTTGTCATTTTTTTTCTTTTTTTAAGTAATTTCGTTTTTTTTCTGTCATTTTGTGTCTTTTTTGGTTATTTTGTGTCTTTTTTGGGTCATTTTGTGTCTTTTTTTTTTATATTTTTGTGTCTTTTTTGGTAATTATGTGTCTTTTTGGGGCCATTTTTTAAAAGTAATTTAGTCATTTTGTGTCTTTTTTGGTAATTTCTGTGTATTTTTGGTAATTCCGTGTCTTTTTTGGTAATTTTGTGTCTTTTTTTTGTAATTTTGTGTCTTTTTTGGTAACTCTGTGTATTTTTTTGGTCATTTGTTTCTTTTTTTAAGTAATTCCGTTTTTTCTGTCTTTTTGTGTGTTTTGGGGGTCATTTTGTGTCTTTTTCTTAAATAATGTTGTGTCTTTCTTGGTCGTTCTATGTATTTTTTTGGTCATTCCGTGTTTTTTTGAGTAATTTTGTTTTTTTCTGTCATTTTGTGTCTTTTTTTGTTTTTGTAGCTTTATTAATCATTCTTTACTGTGAGCTCTGTTGTCTCTTGGACTTGTGTGCAGTAATGTCACCTCGTCCCAGATCTCAGCCGTTCCTTTAGTTGGAACAATGTCACCTCAACCATTAGAGCTGATGGACAGAACAACAGAAACATCTCCTGGAACAGGAAGCTTCAGTGTTTCCAGCAGACGGCTGGTTGTGTCTGTGTGAGTCTGTCTCTTCATAGCAGACTTCAGGAGGGACGCCACAGCGGCCATTAAAGTTTTATGTCCTCATTTGGTGAGTGTGAAC
The DNA here is from genome assembly GCF_030273125.1 of Centropristis striata. NCBI lineage: Eukaryota > Metazoa > Chordata > Actinopteri > Perciformes > Serranidae > Centropristis > Centropristis striata. The sequence continues at coordinate 673,273 of NC_081532.1, read as the reverse complement.
AGTGTGAACAGTGTGAACAGTGTGAACAGTGTGAACAGTGTATCTGGGCTCTAGCTCGCCACCTCCCTCAGCTCATTACTACTGAATCAACCTGCAGCACCACAAGGTTCCCCATCGGAGATCCAAGATGGATGCTGGCTGCTTGTGACCTTTACTACGTTTCCCATTAAGGTTTTTTTTTTCTTCTAAATTAAACTAGACTCACTTGCTGTTGGAGCTGTGAAAGAGGAAAAGTATCAAGCAGAGTGGGAGGTGCACTGTAAAAAAGGTGTGTTAGCTAAAAACCAGATCAAACAGTAAAACACTAAATCTTGCTGCATGGACAGATAATTTACCTTGAGATTTATTAAATTGAGGCTCCGTTAACATGATGACGGTCTGAACAGAAGATGCAAAAATGGCGTCTCGTCTTTACTTTTTATTCACTTCCCTTTAATTACTTTTTTTGGTAATTTTGTGTCTTTTTAAAATAATTCTGTGTCTTTTTCTGTCATTTTCTGTCTTTTTTAAAATAATTTTGTGTCTTTTTCGCTAATTCTGTGTCTTTTTCTGTCATTTTCTGTCTTTTTTAAAATAATTTTGTGTCTTTTTCGCTAATTCTGTGTCTTTTTTTTGGTCATTCTGTTTCTTCTTTAAGTAATTTAGATTTTTTTCTGTCATTTTGTGTCTTTTTTTTGGTCATTCTGTTTCTTCTTTAAGTAATTTAGATTTTTTTCTGTCATTTTGTGTCTTTTTTGGTCATTTTGTGTCTGTTTTAAGTAGTTTAGTGTTTTTACAGTCATTTGTAATTTTTTTTTTGTAATTTTTCTGTCTTTTTTGGTCATTTGTGTCTTTTTTTTGTAATCTTGTGTCTTTTTTGGTCATTTTGATACTGCCTCCCAGGTAATTTGAGTTTGAGACCCCTGGTCTAAACGAAAGGCACTTCACACACACACACATATATATATATATATATATATATATATATATATATATATATATATATATATATATATATATATATATATATATATATATATATATATATATATATATATATATAATATTTTGTTGTTTTTACCCGCTAGCGTCCTCGTGTAAACGAGGCCTCAGATTATTAAATCTAGAAATGAGCATGTTGAACACTTAAAATAAGAAATTAACTCAATGAACAGCAAGATCATTTCCCTCAGATTGAGTGTTTTTATCTGTTTTTTAGACACACCTTATTTTTTACAGTGTGGAGGCTGTGTGAAGTAGGGTACCGTCTGGTTGAACTCCCTGCAGCGAGCGCTGTCTCATCATGATGACAAGTTGTAGCACGGGGAAAGTTTTTCAGGTAAACAGAGTTTACTCGTGTTCCCATGAACACAACACACTCCTCTTTACTCTCATGAGAGATTGATTTACATATCTGGAGCTGTTTGGAGTTTCTCTGGCGGTGAAGGAGCAGCAGGAAGTTCCTCCCAGGATTTAGATCTGTTTCTGAGTGAGGATAGTGTTTACCTTTCACAGCAACACCTGAGGCTCCTGATGTGCTGTTTGTCCCCCCGAGGCTGCTGTTAGATACTGTACTCTGTATGCACTACACTGTAAAACATGTCTGTAGGAATTACAGTAAAACTCTGAATATTATAATATAAAAATTGCATGAGAAATAGGGCAAAATAAAAAATAGCATATCACCGTAGTAGACACTTTTAATTACCGTAAATCAAAGAATATAATAAAAACTGTAGGAAACACACAGTTTTGCTGTAAAAATATAACATTTCCATGTAAAATTAATGGAGAAATACCATGATGGTACAATGACACAATTACCCTAAAAATAACGGGAATATTCAGTCTAAATTACAGTTTTTGCTGATATTTACATTTAAATCTACAGTAGCAATTAAAGTAAAAACTGTCAAATTGCATCAGATATAGGGCGTAAAATAAAAAATTGCATATCACCATAGTAGACACTTTTAATTACCATAAATCAAGGCTAGTACAAAACTTTTTAAAACACACAGTTTTACTGTAAAATAATTTAAAAATTCATGTAAAATTAATGGAGAAATACCATGATGGTACAATAACACAATTACCCTAAAAATAACGGAATTTCTCAGTCTAAATTACAGTTTTTGCTGATATTCACATATACATTTACAGTAGAAAACCCACTCACTGTATTTTTTACGGTAAAGTTCTGGCAACCACAGCTGCCGGTATTTTACCGTAAATTGAACAGACATAAAATTAAAGATTTAATATTACCCTGGTAGATGCTTTTAATTACCGTAAATCAAGGAATAGTACAAAACTTTTCAACTGTAGAAAACACAGTTTCTTTCATGTTAAATTAATAGACAAATATTATATTTTCACGAGGACACAATTACCCTAAAAATAACGGGAATATTCAGTCTAAATTACAGTTTTTGCTGATATTTCCATTTAAATTTACAGTAGGAAACCCACTCACTGTAATTTTTACGGTGAAGTTCTGGCGACCATAGCTGCCGGTATTTTACCGTAAATTGAACAGACATTTTTTACAGTGTACAGTCCTCGGTATGCTGAAGGTGTGTGTTCAGGTTTGAGCGTCTAAAGAACCACAGTAACTCTCCAATCAGCAACTCTTCCTGCTGCCTCTCTCTCTGTGACTCTCAGATAAGAAACTGCAGCGTATTAACAGAGCTGCCATTGTTTCCTGAGCCGGTGTTGAAGGGAGATTAAAAATAATAAGTGGTGCCGCCGTTAGAAATGACGGCAGGCGACAAAACATTTATTCCAGTTTGTTGTTGAACTCTGCAGGAAACTGATAAAACTTCTCTATTGATGCGTTTATGCTGACTCGGCTCTTAAGGACGAGACGTAATGATGTTTTAGAGGCAAATATATATCCACTTATTGAAATATTTGCACTCCAGGTAAATTATATTCTGGTCCTAGACCAGGGGTCTCAAACTGGCGGCCCGCGGGCCAATTGTGGCCCTCGTGATGATATTTTGTGGCCCCCACCTTGATTTGAAAGTTTAATGTGAGTTTATATGAATGGCACTTTACTGTGTTGTGTGTGGTAGGTCCCTTTAATTACTGTTTTTTTTGGTCATTTTGTGTCTTTTTTAAATAATTTCGTATCTTTTTTTAGTAATTTTGTGTCTTTTTTTTTGGTCATTGTGTGTCTTTAGAAACGAACTGGAGCTTTGTTTCACTTGAATATCGAGCGCAAAAAAACAGGCAACTACTACCTGACCATTTATTATGATTATTATGATTATTATTATTATTATTTGCCGTGTTGTTTGTTAACTATATTTTGTATGCTGGCGTATACAGTCTGGCCTTAGTTTTATCCTCTTTAACTCTATGGAGGCTATTTTTTTGTCCATTTTTTAATCCTTTTCATGTCTTTTCGTGTCGTGTAAGCCATTTTGTGTAATTTTTTGGGTCATTTTGTGTCTTTTATTTAGTAATTTTGTGTCTTTTTGTGTCTTTTTTTTGGTCATTTTGTGGCTTTTTTAGTCCAACATAAAATGTGATTTTGAATCTTTTTTTTACTTTCAAAACACACATATCATGTATAGCCAAAACAGGATTTTTTTTTACAGTAAAAAAAAAATACATTACTCTACTGTAAAATACTCTGGCACCGAGTTTGTAGCAAAAATATACTGTAATATATTTACAAGCATCACTGTAATTTGATTTATCTTTTGTAAAAATCCTTTTTCTCATTGTTAAATGTACTAAACACCATATCTCTAACAGAAATATACTGTAATATTTAATGGTAAAATCTTTAATTTATGCAGCATTTATAAAGTATTTTCTTGTCAATTATATGGCAGAACAGCGTTTCTTTTGATGGAAAAACATTTTATTTATATGGTAAAATATGGAATAAAATTACAATCTTAAACGTGAAATCAACAGTGTTAATATCATTTTACCGTAATATTTTTTTAAAGTTGCACCGTATTTATTACGGTAAAGTTCTGGTAACCACAGCTGCTGGTTTTTACCATAAAAACAACAGTTATTTTTTACAGTGTACTACAGTAGTCCAGTATTGGCTGCTTCAACATGATCGAGGGATCTTTAATTGTTTTGCTTTTAATAGATCTTCTATTTTCAGCTGCAATGATTTGACATTTTATGATTTGTAGCGTTGCATTGATTCCTGATGGGCTTTGATGTCAACAAGACCAAATTAAATGCAGCTGCAAAGAGAAAATCAACAACTGTGAAGGTTTATTGTGGTGTTGGCAGGTTATTAAGTTCTCACAGTGCAGCAGAAATGGAAACACACACATTCATCATAAAACTGATTTATTGAGGGAAATCCTCCGTGGTCAGCTGGTCAATAATTCAGTTTCCATCAGGAGCTGCAGTCTGTGGGGGGTTTCATTCATTGTTTCACAAAAGAGAGAGAAGTAAATGATGAAATCTGAGCCTCAGGTGACGGAAATATTCATCTTTTTGCCTTCAGTGGTGCAGTTTTCTTTAACCCTTTGATGCTCAACATGGTCTAAAATGACCCGACGGAGTTTTTATGTTCTATATCTTTACAGTAAATTATTTTCATCATTCAGTTTTCCAGGTTTTACTCAATCAGTTTGTTTTTGATCATCATACATCCTAATATTATGTTTTCCTTTATTCATTTTTAATAAAATCCCTTTTTGTGTCACTACTCTTCTAATGCACAACATGGGTCAAAAATGACCCATATCCATTTTTTAGCTAAGTAGCTTTCTATGCTATCTACTTAGCTAACTTCTTGGCTAGGTAGTTAGCTAACCCTTTTAACAATTAACAATAAACAATAATGAGCATTTATTAGTAAGATTTTATCAGAATGCAGAAGTGCAAATGAGAAGCTGGACACCACAAATATCTCAGGAGATTTGAAATTGAAGGAAAACTGGCTAAGTAGCTTGCTAAGCTATCTACTTAGCTAACTTCTTGGCTAAGTAGTTAGCTTAGCAAGCTACTTAGCCAAGTAGTTAGCTATCTAATAATACTAAAACATTTTTTTCTTCATAAAGTATGAGAGGCAAAATGGAAATAATGATCTTTTGTTATCAAAAACAAGATATTTAAAGAATACTTGGAATATTCAATCATAAAATAAGTTGATATCAAAAGATAGAGCACAGAAACACACAGCAGCATTAAATAACATAATATAATTATCAAATAAAGTTTTTAAATAACATGGGAATGAATGAGGATAATTTTTGACCATGTTGTCCATCAAAGAGTTATTAGCAGTGTAACTGGTGTTGTTTATATTTCAGGACTGCTCTGCAAAAACTGAAATCTAAGTCAGATGAAATATCTCAGATCAAGGGGATATCGGCTTATTTTTTGTTATTTTAGACTGTTTCACTTGTTTGATATAAAGATTTCACGGATTTTGCCATATTTCAAGAATTTTAAGAAAGATATTCTACATACAGAAAAAAAATCGTTGTATCAAGAAAAGTTTTACTGGTTTTGGAAAGTCTTGACGAGACACATTTTCTTCTTTCATTGACAGATAATTTTGCTATTTTCAAGCAGAATACACCTCATTTTTGTACTTTTTTCCCTTGTTTTTAAGAGCTGACTTTTTGCAGTGTGTGCTCATGTTGTGGATGAGAATGATGGAAATGTATATTTATCTCTGAGTAGGAGAGTTGTGCTGGAGGTGCAGTGATTGAAAGTCTTGCATGCTGCTGAAGTTTGTTTACTGGACTTGTCTAATTGATCCCCCAGCTGTGCTCCGTCATAGCAAACCGGCTCCTTTTTCTGAATGCAACTCCAAATCTGTGTTTTTCTCCGGAGTCAACAGAACTAAATGTGCTGCTAAATCTGTGCGACTTCAAAGCTGTTTTTCTCTGCTCTCTTGCCAGGGTCATCACAGATAGCCAGCTCCTATCTGCCTCCCCAGGCAACACTTAGAGCTCACACTGTCGCTTTGTGCTTAGAGTTCAGGCTCCAACATTCAGCCGGCCAGCAGCAGCAGAGGAACAGCAACTCTATGAGAAAAATATGAAAAAGATATATATTGGCAAAACTGCCCTCAAAACACAGAGAAATGGTTGCAAACATCAGAAAAGAAGGTAAGATGAGTCAGTCTGGGGAGTGTTTTTAAACTCAACACATCATTATTATGAGCCATTTGTTCATTTTGACTAATGGAAAAGATTCTCATTGAACATTAAAAAGCCATTAAAAACATAATGTTCATCTATTCCTTCCCATTATTCATCTTCATATCTCTTGTCATGTATCAGCAGACATCTGCATCAAAGTTAACGCAGCGCTGCACGACAGCGTTTCTATTTATTTATTTATTTATTTGCACCATAGGAAAGGACAATTACAAAAAACAGAAATGAAACAAGAATAGGAAGAGCAGGAGAGGTTAAAAAAACATATATGGGCTTATAAAAAGCTCCTCCCCAAGAAATATACAAACATTAATCAACAACAATGAGAGAAAGCAACAACAAATAACAAAAAAGAAAGCAATACAATCAAATACAATTTTGTCTTATAATTATGACTTTTTATCTCATGATTTGACTTTTTACTTCATAATTAGGGCCACGGGGCAAAGCCCCGAGCACTACTGTTATACTGTGGATTTTTTCTTCTTCCTCTTCCGAACGCAATTTCGTCCCGCTATAATAAACAAATTATATTTCAAAATATGCGGTTTGATCGGGATCAGTGTGCTATTACTTTTCTCTACGGAATACGAATTTTTCGCGACATAAGTCGCGAAAAACTGCCCAAAATTTCGCATTGAAATGAATGGGACGGCCAGAAAAAAATTAAGCGAAAAAGAACAATAATTGGAGATTTTTAAACGTCTACTTCTCCGGCATAATTTCACCTAGAGACTCCATTTAAACTTTAAACAGTAGACACAAGTATTGTGTATCGGTGTATTAATCCACGTTTCGATAGGTCATATAGTTTTTAATCAATCCCTGTTCAATGACCATGATCATTTTTGGAGAAATCCTGAGATTATAATGGGTGTGTATTGCACGGAATGTTCGTGTCACAGTGTGTGATGTCATCACCAGAGTGTAGAGGGAGAGAAGAAACTGTCAAAAAATAAATTTGAAAACTGCGCTCCAGGCCGCAAATTCCACTCTACAGAAATAATTTATACATAGAAACGTAGGAAAATTAGTCTTCTCCCTCACAATCCTCTGGTAAAGCTGTCAGAGTTATAGTTTGGGCGTAGGACGCACAGATGATCCACCAACACCACCAACAGCCTCATTGGCTCCCATATTAAAAACGCAGGAAGATTTCTGAAAAAGGGAGATGTAACAGTTTTTTTAGATCGCTCTAACAAAGCTATTTTTTCATTTTTCTTTAAAAAAAAACATATGTAGACGTTCAGGAAGAACTCAGGACGCTCAAAGTGAAGTCGGATCAATGATAGGTATTATGGTTTTGACAAAAATGCTTTCTGTTCGAGGCCAGAAATTCCAGTCTGTCCACCTCTGGCTGCTGTCACTGTTCCAGAACATTCAGGTGGCAGTTAATTCTGTTGATTGCTCTGCTCTGATTCCTTTGATCTTTGATGTGATTACAGTTACAGATACACACACACTCCTCCAGATACACATGCTTCAAACACACGCACACACATTTTGAGGTTAAAGGTCATAGGTTGCTGTATAAATAAATACTTGTAAAGGAATGCTTGTTGTAGGTGTGCTCCTTGTATATTATATAGTATCATAACATTACTAGTATTAATTGTTATAAATCTCTGAAGAATATCATCATAGTGTACACACACTGGCAGTAGTGGCCCTTCACTATTTACCCAGAGGACATTTTCTAGTTCTGTTGATTGCTCTGCTCTGGTTGGTCGACCGCAAAGCCTATAAGTATAGGTAACTTTATGTGATTTTAGTTACACACACACACACACACACACATGAAATATCCATCCGTAATCAATCAAAAAGCTGTTTTACGGCGTATTTTCCACTTACTATGGGCTACATGTCAGATTTAAGTTATTGGAGCTGTTTCAGCTTGTCCAACTTTTAAATTGTTAGTAACAAATAAAGTCTTCAGGCTCATTAGTGGAGATCTTGAAGCAGACATTAAATCGAGTCCGTTGCCCGCCCTTCTATGGACAGAACACAGTCTTCTCCTCCTCTACTGCTCCCATCTTCCTGATGGAGCTGTGGATCGAGGAGGACTTGTAGTTCCTCTCATGGCTCCTGCTGGTTGGCAGCACTGAGACATCCAACCTCTCCACGAGCCAAATATCCATCAGGCTGGCAGGATGCTAAATCCCCCCAAAACCCTGCTCCCCATCTCAGCCTTCATCATCCCCATCAGTCCCCTCAGTCGCTGGGTCTTCATCCCCACACTGCAAAAAAGGTCTAAAAACCAGATAAATCAGTAAATCTGAGGGAAATGATCTTGCTGCATGGACAGATAATTTACCTTGACAAGATTTATTAAATTAAGATTATTAAATCTAGAAATAAGCATGTTGAACACTTAAAATAAGAAATGAACTCTTAAAACAAGATAAATTAAAGACTTTAGAGAGGGCGTGGCCTGAGACTTTAGAGAGGGCGTGGCCTGAGACTTTAGAGGGCGTGGCCTGAGACTTTAGAGAGGGCGTGGCCTGAGACTTTAGAGAGGGCGTGGCCTGAGACATTAGAGAGGGCGTGGCCTGAGATTTTAGAGAGGGCGTGGCCTGAGACTTTAGAGAGGGCGTGGCCTGAGACATTAGAGAGGGCGTGGCCTGAGACTTTAGAGAGGGCGTGGCCTGAGACTTTAGAGAGGGCGTGGCCTGAGATTTTAGAGAGGGCGTGGCCTGAGACTTTAGAGAGGGCGTGGCCTGAGACTTTAGAGAGGGCGTGGCCTGAGAATTTCCCGGTGGACACTTTCCCCCTAATCGAAATACGGCTATTATTTAATAGTTTTCCCCTCAAGAGTTTAGTTAGTTTTCCCCTTATCTTAGATTAGAATTTATATATTTCGTTTTTAGTGTAGATAGATTCGTTGTTTTTCCTCCTTCGGGTGTTTCATAGCTCTTTTCTTTCACTCTGTGAAGAAACTTTTAAGTTCACCTGCTCTGCATCTGAGTCCTGGCTTGAACCCGGCCTGACAAAAACTGTATTTTTTACAGTGAAGTTCTGGAAACCACAGCTGCCGGTATTTTACTGTAAATTAAACAGATTTTTTTTTTACAGTGCATAGCGCAGTGGTCCATTCTGTATCTCCTTCTATGAATCATGAGTCTGGGGGCAGAGAATCCTTCCCTATTCTTTCAGAGATGGTTAGTTAGGAAGCGCTGGGAGCTCTGCTTCCTTCCTGTGAATGGAAATGATTAGTATTCCTCCTCCATCCATCTCCTGCTGGACCTCTCTCACTGCAAACTGAATTACTCTCCAGCTACTCCATCCTTCCCTCTCACACAAACACATCCACATCCTGCAAAAAGGTCTAAAACCAGATCAAACAGTAAATCTGAGGGAAATGATCTTGCTGCATGGACAGATAATTTACCTTGACAAGATTTATTAAATTAAGATTATTAAATCTAGAAATAAGCATGTTGAACACTTAAAATAGGAAATTAACTCTTAAAACAAGATGAATGATAATAAGTAATAATTTTTCTGTTTTTCTGAGTATTTTTTCCTGTTTTTCTGACTAATTTTTTTCTGTTTCTCAGATAAATTTTTTTCTGCTTTTATGACATTTTTTTCTGTTTTTCAGACTATTTTTTCTGTTTTTCTGACAATTTTTTTTCTTTTTCTGTCTCTTTTTTCTGCTTTTCTGACTAATTTTTCCAGTTTTTCTGAAATGTTTTTTCTGTTTTTCAGACTTTTTTTTTCTTGTTTTCCTGACAATTTTTTTTTCCTGTTTTGTCTGACTTTTTTCTGTTTTTTATTAAATCTAGAAAAAAGCATGTTGACCACTTAAAATAAGAAATCAACCCTTAAAACAAGATAAATTATTTAACACCAAAAAGAGACACCAAAACACATAAAATCACCACACAAAAATAAGACACAAAAAGACAAAAAAAAAAGTTAAAAAAATAAATAAATCAGCTTTAATTTATCTGGTTTTAAGAGTTCAACATGCTTATTTCTAGATTTAATAATCTTAATGTAATAAATCTTGTCAAGGTAAATTATCTGTCCATGCAGCAAGATCATTTCCCTCAGATTTACTGTTTGATCTGGTTTTTAGACAAACCTTTTTCTGCAGTCTGTTTCCTCTCTAACTAACTGATAACTTGTGTCTCCTCCTGTTTTTCCTCCTTCAGCTCTTTCCACGACCACAAAGACGACCTGCGGAAGCGTCTCTCCTACATGACGCACAAACTGGAGATGGTGGAGACGGAGTTCGACTCCACCAGGCAATACCTGGAGACGGAGCTCCGCCGAGCCCAGGAGGAGCTGGAGAAGTTCACCGAGAAGCTACGCAGGTAGCTCCCAGTGTGTGTCTGTGTGTGTCTGTGTGTGTGTGTGTGTGTGTGTGTGTGTGTGTGTGTGTGTGTGTCTCTTTATGTATGCATGGAGCATGGTTTCAGCAGCAGGAAACCCCTGAAGTTGTGTTGTGTCAGGAGGAAATGAGGTGATGGATGAGGAGAGTTTTCTCTGACTGGAACACGATAATAAAGGCTGCTGCTCATTTGCAGCCCAGGGCCCATTCACACAGTGTTATTAAGATAAAACTTAAGGAAGTTGATTAAAATCTCTTTCCAGTCGGAGTTAAATGTTAAAACGATCTTTGCATTTAAAACGTTAAAACATTAAAACCAGGTGCTGGAAAGACTGCACTGATGTGGTTTCTCTACCACTGGTATTGTTTCCTGGTTTGCTTAAAATCCACAAGTCTGATGTCTAAAATCTTTTAATGCATCTCATAACAATGTTTTTCACCATTTTTTTTCTTAAGAATTGTTGTTTGTCTTAGGAACTTCTTAGTTTTCTCACTTAGGACATTCTGAGATTTTTAAGTTCAGATCATTTGATCATTAATTAAGTCTTATCTAAGACAATAACTGCCTGTGTGATTTACTAAGAGAACATTTTAGTGTAATCTAGGAATAAACCAGAATAACTAGAATTAGAAAGAATTTGTTGGTTTTTGACTCTTTTTCATTCTGCCTGTATATTACACTTCAAAAATCTTTACCATGACGTGTTGGTATCATTTATTTCAGCACAACCTCATATAGGGATATGACATTTTGACTTACAGGATCAATATTTTGAACACAAAAATTAGCAACATACAAACACAAAAAAAATACAAAAAAAACACAAAAAACACACCGAAATATCCCAAAAACACACATAAAAACACAAAAAATAAAAAACACACCAAAAAATACAAAAAAACACACCAAAAAACAAAAAAAAAACACACAAAAATCACACAATAAATATTAAGCACAAAATATTGCATTAAATTGCTGAATGTAAACTGCAACATTTGAAAAACCTCAGCAAAACCTTCAGTAAAATCATGTTTCACTTCGTCAAGATGGTTTTTACCTTTTCTGAAATAGAGTTGATGCATTAAATGTGACATGTAAACTTGTGTAAAAGCCAAAACTGTAGAGTTGAGCTGCAGCAGGAAACATGCTGCTGATGTTTCTACCTGGTGACATCATGACCAGCTCTGTTTGTTCTCCATCAGTCAGTGAACCTCTTTTATTTCCATTTACTCTCCCTCGCTGCCGCTTCAATCCCTTTCAGGTTGTTTTGAAGTGTGATTCTTTGCTTTGTGTCTCCCTGCCCACTCTCTATATCTGTCTGTTAATGGAGCCATAAACTCACCTTATCAACACTCTGCTAGGCCTCAGAGTTAATGTGGAAATGTGAGAGTGAACTGAGAGGTGACTGATAAAAACACCAGGAACAAGTTAACAAACAGAGAGTCCACGTCTTTAACTCTGTGTAGTTTTGTTCTGTTTCCTCCATGTCTGACTCCTTCCATCCTGCCTGTATTCACCTTAAAACATGTTTAAATACCATGTTGGTATATTTTTCACCTATATGACCTGATAATAATAATAATAGATTTTTTATTCTGACTTACTGGATCAACATTTAGAACCAAAAAGAAACAAAGAAAAACCAACATAAATGTGATCTTGTGATTGTGTGATCCTGTCATCAACTCTGGTTTTTATTCTAGTGGGACTCTGTTTGATTTGGCTCTGGTGTGTTTAGTGGAACAATTTGGTCATTTTGTGCCTTTTTTTTAGTCATTTTGTGTCTTTTTGTGGTCTTTTTTTGTCTTTTTTGTGTCTTTTTTGTCTCTTTTTGTGTCTTTTTTGGTCATTTTGTGTCTTTTTTAAGTCATTTTGTGTCTTCTTCTGTGGGTTTTTTGGTAATTTTGTGTCTTTTTGTAGTCATTTTGTGTTTTTTGTGTCTTTTTTGGTCCTTTTGTGTCTTTTTTTAGACATTTTTTGTCATTTTTTGTCATTTTTTGTCATTTTTGTGTCTTTGTAAGTCATTTTGTGTCTTTTTGTGTATTTTTTGGTCATTTTTTGTCTTTTTTTAGTCTTTTTTTGTCTTCTGTGTTTTTTGGTCTCATTTTGTGTCTTTTTGTGTCCTTTTTTTAGTCATTTTTTGTCTTTTTGGTTACTTTGTGAGTAGTTTTTTTGTCATTTTGTGTCATCTTCTGTGTTTTTTTGTCATTGTGTGTCTTTTTTAGTCATTTTGTGTCTTTTTTGGTCATTTTGTGTCTTTTTTTAGTCATTTTGTGTCTTTTTTTTGGTCATTTTGGACTTTTTTAGTCCTTTAGTCCAACATAAAATGTGATTTTGAATCTTTTTTTTAACTTCCAAAACACTATCATGCTCAATAAAGAATTGTAAATGTGTCAAATGTGACCAAAGGTGTCAAATCTACCATATAAGAGGGTTCCATCCAGTTCTATCATTTGATACTAAATCTATTTGAGCTTGTCTCCAGTTTTACTTGGTATATCATCATCAAACTGAAACTGGCCTCATGGAGTTTACAGCCAGAACTTTAGAGGTAAATGTACAGTAGGGCTCCACGCTGCTTTGTTTTATACTCTGATGGAGGCAACAAGTCTGGATTATTTGGAGCTTTAGAGGTTGAACATGATAATTCAGCTGCAGAGCCAGTAAACAGGGCTGCTTCTGCATGTTTACTGATTTGCTGTCATTAAATATTTAAGGGTTTATAATCACAGAATACCTCCTGCTGTGGCTCTTAAACATATCATCAAACCTTTTTACAGTGTTTTGGCTCAGCACATTTTTATCCTCAGTGATCTCCAAATCTGAGTCACAACTTAAAATAAATCAAATCCCCCCGAGACTCTTCGTCAGCGCCCTGATGGAGTCATTTATTCATTTCTCTGTCTGAATGATGTGCAGATTACTGCTGCTGATTCAGCTGCATGACAGGAAAACAGTCTTGTGTTGTGGTTTGTTGTGTTTTAATGATGATTCTTCTTCTTTGTTCTGCAGGATTCAGAGCAGCTATGCAGCTCTCCAGAGGATCAACCAGGATCTGGAGGACAAGATGCACCGAACGGTGAGAAACTCCTGCTGCTGGTTGCACTTTTAACCTTAAACACCCTGCTGAAAGTAGCATGTTAGCTTAAAGAAGGTGCACAATCACATCTTATTCTGCAATGTGGAAGAAAACATGCAAATTCTTTAAACCAGCTGGTGTGTTCAGGTTCTGGATACACTGCAAAACGTCAGCTCTTAAAAACAAAGAAAAAAGTACAAACATTAGGTGTATTTTGCTTAAAAATAGCACGCAAAGAACAAACAAAAGAAAACAACAAAGTAAATCACAAGCCTGATGCACGGTCAACAGACTGTGTTGTTCCATCATGTTGTGACTCTAAACGAAACTTAAGATACACAGTCAGTTACCATAGTAACCACAATATAGTGACATCACAATGTAACATTTAAAGCATAGAAACATTTTTAATCCTTCAAGCATTACTAATTGTTAATTTCAAACTAGCATACTCTAAGCCAGTAGTTCTCAACCTTTTTGAGTCGCGACCCCCAATTTAACATGCATGTTGTCCATTGACCCCCACTCACTGAGCATAATCTCACACGCACAGTTCAGATCACCCAAAAAAGAAACAAAATGACCAAAAAAGACACAAATTGTCCACAAAATGATCAAAAAAAGACACAAAATGATCAAAAAAAGACAGAAAATGACCAAAAAAGACACAAAATGACCAAAAAAAGACACAAAATGACCAGAAAAGACAAAAAATTACCAAAACATGAAACAAAATGACCAAAAAAGACACAAAAAACCCACCAAATGACCAAAAAAAGACATTAAGTGACCAAAAACACAGAGCTGACTTCCAAAATGATTTGGCGACCCCCAGAAATCATCTCGCGACCTAAATTGGGGTCCCGACCCCCAGGTTGAGAATAGCTGCTCTAAGCATTGCATGAATTACAATGGAATTATGATCATTCATTTTTAACTGTTTTTAACTTAAATTCTTATTGCTGAACTGGCCCTTATTGGCCCTTACACACACACACACACACACACACACACACATATAAACCAAATCATTATTTACAGGTCAAATCCCTGATGTTTAAAGTCCTCGCTGGTTTCTTATCTAAGCCCAGTTACATTACTCACAGTCCAGTTGGAAACGGGGGAAATCCTTTCAATGGCGTGGAAGGAAGTTTGGTTTCTGGTTGAGTTTCAATAATTTGCCGTCTTGCAAATTAAGTTGCTGGTTGTCCTTGTTGTTGAGGTGAAGCTTTCTCTGGCAGTTGCAATAAACTTTGCGTTCATGAATGCAACTTTGGTGCGTAGAGAAGATCAGAGTTGCAGTTGTTTCAGGATCCCTTATGGCAGGGGTCTCAAACTGGCGGCCCGCGGGCCAATTGTGGCCCTGGTGATGATATTTTGTGGCCCCCACCTTGATATGAAAGTTTAATGTGAGTTTTATATGAATGTTGTGTGGAAGGTCCCTTTATTGCTCCAGCTGGAGCTTTGTTTCACTTGTTTCTATGACGACGTTAACAAAAAGAAAGGCAGATGCTACCAGACCGTTTATTATTATTATTATTATTATTATTATTATTATCTGCCGTGTTGTTGTTACCGCAAGAAGTGGAAATGTTATATCATGTAATTTTGTGTCCTTTTTTTTTAAAGTAATTTTGTGTCTTTTTTTGCGTCATTATGTGTCTTTTTTAAGTAATTTAGTGTTTTTTCAGTCATTTTGTGTCTTTTTTAGTAATTTTGTGTCTTTTTTTAGTAATTTTGTGTCTTTTTTTAGTAATTTTGTGTCTTTTTTTGGTCATTTTGTGTCTTTTTTGGTCATTTTGGTCTATCTCAGTCCTGGTTGTATTTCCTGTTGTTGCAGTAGTTGTAACTTTACTTTTCAGCGGATGATGCAAGAACTTCTAGTGGAGGTCAGAGATCTAAACTGGCGTCTGTCCAGCTCCTCAAACCTTCAGGCCAACACTCTCTCTCCTCTCTCCTCTTCTCTCCTCTCTGGTAGAAACTCTGAACTCTCTGAACACATTTACACATTTACACTTTCCTGACAGCTGAGCTTGTTTAGTGTCGATATGAGCAAGAAGAGGAGGTGTCTGTTCTGTTAGAACCACAGAGGTCCTCACAGCGTCATGAAACATGCATGAAGACACACACACACACACACACACAGAGACGAGGGGTGAAACAGAGTTTGACCTGAATCTTTTCTACCAGAACATGAAGTTCTGTAGTTACTAGGAAACTGTTTCTTACAGTTTTCTTTGTGTTTTTCTTCTTCTTTCCCTCGTAGATTTCACCAACTGTTAAACAAAGACTTGTTTTGACTTGTCTTTTTGTGTCTTTCTGTGTCTTTTTTTGGTCATTTTGTGTCTTTTTTTTAAGTCATTTTGTGTCTTTTGTTGTGTCTTTTTTAGTTATTTTGTCTTTTTTGTCTTTTTTTAGTCATTTTGTGTCTTTTTTTAGTCATTTTGTGTCTTTTTTGTTCATTTTGTGCCTTTTTTGGTCATTTTGTGTCTTTTTTTGGTCATTTTGTGTCTTTTTTGGTCATTTTGTGTCTTTTTTTAGTCATTTTGTGTCTTTTTTGTTCATTTTGTGTCTTTTTTAGTCCTTTAGTCCAACATAAAATGTGATTTTGAATCACACACACAGAGACGAGGAGTGAAACAGCTTTGGACCCAGTTTGACCTGGAATCTTTTCTACCAGAACATGAAGTTCTGTAGTTACTAGGAAACTGTTTCTTACAGTTTTCTTTGTATTTTTCTTCTTCTTTCCCTCGTAGATTTCACCAACTGTTAAACAAAGACTTGTTGTCGTGGCAGCAGCTCTTTCTGCACTTTGACTGTAAACTATTAGTGATAATTTCAGGTAAATCCTGTCAGGACTCAGATGCAGAGCAGGTGAACCTAAAAGTTTCTTTATTTAAAGAATACAGCGGGTTAATAAAGTCCTCACAGAGAGAAAGAAAAGGGCTGTGAAACTCCTGACTCTGAGTCAAAACTAGACAAAGAAAAAAGTTGCTCCAAAGGAGGAAAAACACTGAATCTATGATAAAATAAAAATGTAAAAATACAGTCTACTTTACTTTTCATTCTGTCTACTGTGTTTTTTACACAGTAATGTTTTAACTGCTGTGATTTTATTGTAAATTATACATGATGAACTGTGAATAATCCAGTTAATAACTGTAGATTTAACAGAGATTATTGACAGTGAACCAGCGTTAATAACAGAGATATTGTGGTGAGGCGCCACTAGTTGCCATGCAACCAGTTCTCTACCTGACAGTGACAGAATAAAGGAGACTCAGTTTGATGCAGAAGTTGTGAAGTTTAATAAATATCAGCTTCTGAAACGCCTGCAGAGGATTAACAGACAATAGATGCACTTCCTGTCATGTTTTTTTTTATGTCTTTGTGTCTTTTTTGGGGTGTTTTTTTGTCTTTTTTGTCATTTTACATCTTTTTGTGTCTTTTTTTGGTCTTTTTGTGTCTGTTGGTGTCTTTTTTGGGGGTTTTTTTGGTCTTTTTGTGTCTTTTTTTGTCTTTTTGTGTCTTTTTTTGGTCTTTTTGTGTATTTTTGTGTAGATTTGTGTATATTTGTGTATATTTGTGTATTTTTTTTTTTATCTGTTTTTGTCATTTTTTGGTCATTTTGTGTCTTTTTACATCTTCTTTAAGTCACAAAATGACCAAAAAAGACAAAAAATGTTCAAAAGAGATAAAGTAAAGCTGCAGCAGTGATGAACTGGCCCGAGCAGAGTGACCTGATGATTATTTGGTTCTTACCAAGATAAAAAAAACTTTAGATTTAGAAGTGTCAGATCTGGTTTTAAGAGTTCATTTCTTATTTTAAGTGTTCAACATGCTTATTTCTAGATTTAATAATCTTGATTTAATAAATCTTGTCAAGGTAAATTATCTGTCCATGCAGCAAGATCATTTCCCTCAGATTTACTGTTTGATCTGGTTTTAGACCTTTAGATTTACTGTTTGATCTGGTTTTAGACCTTTAGATTTACTGTTTGATCTGGTTTTAGACCTTTAGATTTACTGTTTGATCTGGTTTTTAGACCTTTAGATTTACTGTTTGATCTGGTTTTAGACCTTTAGATTTACTGTTTGATCTGGTTTTAGACCTTTAGATTTACTGTTTGATCTGGTTTTAGACCTTTAGATTTACTGTTTGATCTGGTTTTAGACCTTTAGATTTACTGTTTGATCTGGTTTTAGACCTTTAGATTTACTGTTTGACATGGTTTTAGACCTTTAGATTTACTGTTTGATCTGGTTTTAGACCTTTAGATTTACGGTTTGATCTGGTTTTAGACCTTTAGATTTACTGTTTGATCTGGTTTTAGACCTTTAGATTTACTGTTTGATCTGGTTTTAGACCTTTAGATTTACGGTTTGATCTGGTTTTAGACCTTTAGATTTACTGTTTGATCTGGTTTTAGACCTTTAGATTTACTGTTTGATCTGGTTTTAGACCTTTAGATTTACTGTTTGATCTGGTTTTAGACCTTTAGATTTACTGTTTGATCTGGTTTTAGACCTGTAGATTTACTGTTTGATCTGGTTTTAAACCTTTAGATTTACTGTTTGATCTGGTTTTAGACCTTTAGATTTACTGTTTGATCTGGTTTTAGACCTTTAGATTTACTGTTTGATCTGGTTTTAGACCTTTAGATTTACTGTTTGATCTGGTTTTAGACCTTTAGATTTACTGTTTGATCTGGTTTTAGACCTTTAGATTTACTGTTTGATCTGGTTTTAGACCTTTAGATTTACTGTTTGATCTGGTTTTAGACCTTTAGATTGACTGTTTGATCTGGTTTTAGACCTTTAGATTTACTGTTTGATCTGGTTTTAGACCTTTAGATTTACTGTTTGATCTGGTTTTAAACCTTTAGATTGACTGTTTGATCTGGTTTTAGACCTTTAGATTTACTGTTTGATCTGGTTTTAGACCTTTAGATTTACTGTTTGATCTGGTTTTAGACCTTTAGATTTACTGTTTGATCTGGTTTTAGACCTTTAGATTTACTGTTTGATCTGGTTTTAGACCTTTAGATTTACTGTTTGATCTGGTTTTCAAACACCTTTTTTACAGTGAAAACATAAATCAATGATTGAATCAGTGAGTGTAGAAACAGTGAGACGCCTCTTTTAAAAAGGGAATCTAACTGGAAGAGAGCCAAGCTGGATTTAAAGCCGAGGCAGACAAAATATCAATAAATACAGCAGCTTTAGACATCTCACACCTCAGAGATCATAAACGGTTCTGATAAACTTTACTCTCATACGATGAGGACATTTAGTCTCTCTGCTCTGCAAACTCTCAAATCACAGTCAGAGTAAATATCTCAGATCAAGAGGATATCTGATTATTTTTTTTATTTCATGGCTTTTTCCTTATTTCAAGAATTTTAATGAAAATATTCTACATAAAGATAAAAATCTTTGTAGCTATATCAAGAAAATGACCAAAAAAAGCCACAAATTGACCCAAAAAAGCCACAAAATGATCAAAAGAAGACACAAATTGGCCAAAAAAAGCCACAAGATGACAAAGAAGACACAAAATGACCAAAAAAGACACAAATTTACCCAAATGACACAAAACGACCAAAAAATTCAATTTTTCATCCTGCCTGTATATACCACTCGTGTCTTTTTTAGTCATTTTGTGTCTTTTTTGTCATTTTGTGTCTTTTTTTATTATTTTGTGTCTTTTTTAGTCATTTTGTGTCTTTTTTTTGTCATTTTGTGTATTTTTTTTATCATTTTATGTCTTTTTTGGTCATTTTGTGTCTTTTTTGGTAATTTTGTGTCTTTTTTCATCATTTTGTGTCTTTTTTAGTCCTATAGTCCAACATAAAATGTGATTTTGAATCTTTTTTATGCTTTCAAAACACTATCATGCTCAATAAAGAATTATAAATGTTGCAAATGAGAACAAATAAAAAGTCACGTGTTATCAGTCAGAATACACTAATTCTAAGGTATTTGTGGTTCATTAGATTAGATATTTTCACTGGTTTTGTAAAGTCTTTACAAGACACATTTTATTGTTCCATTGGCAGATCATTTTGATATTTTTAAGCAAAATAAACCAAATTTTTCTACTTTTTTCCTTGTTTTTAACTCTATGGATTCTGGGGCTATTTTGTCCATTTTTTAATCCTTTTCATCCTGTATACACCACCTGTGTCTTTTTTGTGGGGGTTTTCTGTGGGTTTTTTTTGGTCAATTTGTGTGTTTTGTTGGTTATTTGGTGTCTTTTTTTAGTCATTTTGTGTCTTTTTTGTGTCAAATTTTCTTGTTCCATTGGCTATTTTTTAAGCAAATTACACCTAGTTTTTGTACCTTTTTCTTGTTTTGAAGAAGTAACTTTTTACAGTGTGCTCTCTAACCCTCTCTGCTCTGAGACATGAAAAAGCTTCTCTAATCGATGTGAACACACCTGTTTAGCAGCAGATTCTCTCTCGTCTCTCTCAAAGCAATTACATGATCAAAGACAATCAGAGTCCAGAGTGATTGGAGGGAGCTGACTGTTCCTCAGCAGCAGCCGTCCAATCACATCAGGGCAGAGTTCCCCCCACAGCCTCCACCAGCCTCCACCAGCCTCCATCAGAGCTTCTATCAGAGCTTCTATCAGAGCTTCTATCAGCTGAAACCTTCAGGACTTACTGTCTGATTACTGAGGATCTAATCTCATCAGACGTTTGGTCCACAGGGCCGGTCCGTCTGTCCAACACTGATAGAAGACGACTGGAGCAGTTTATTGGTGAAACAGCAGCGACGCTCAACAAGAGAAAAAGGCTTTTACTGAGTCAGCTGATTTATGGCACACTGCAAGAAGTCAGCGCTTAAAAACAAGGGGGGAAAGTAGAAAAATGAGGTGTATTTTGCTTGAAAATAGCTAAATTATCTGCCAATAGAAGAAGAAAATTTGTCTTGTCTTGTTCACATTTGCAACATTTTAAAATTCTTTATTGAGCATGATAGTGTTTTGAAAGTAAAAAAAGGATTCAAAATCACATTTTATGTTGGACTAAAAAAAGACACAAAATGACCAAAAAAAGACAGAAGAAGACACAAAAAGACACAAAATGACCAAAAAAGAAGTGGTGTATACAAGATGAAAAGGATTTAAAAATAGACAAAATAGCCCCAGACTCCATAAAGTTAAAAACAAGGAAAAAAGTATAAAAAATTTGGTGTATTTTGCTTAAAAATAGTCATATCTTGTGTCTTTTTTTGGTAATTTCGTGTCTTTTTGTAATTTTGTCTTTTTTGTGTCTTTTTTTTTAGTAATTTCGTTTTTTTTCTGTCATTTTGAGCCTTTTTTTTTTGTCATTTTGTGTCTTTTTTTGGTAATTTTGTGTCTTTTTTATGAATGGTGGCCGACCACTGAGGTGTGAAAAATTTGTGTCATTTTGTGTCTTTTTTAAGTAATTTAGGGGTTTTTTCTGTCATTTTGTTTGTCATTTTGTGTCTTTTTTGGGTCATTTTGTCTTTTTTTTTAGTTGTTTTGTGTCTTTTTTTGGTCATTTTGTGTCTTTTTTTTAATTTTGTGTCTTTTTTTGGTCATTTTGTGTCTTTTTTTGGTAATTTTGTGTCTTTTTTCTGTAATTTTGTGTCTTTTTATGAACGGTGGCCGACCACTGAGGTGTGATAATGGTAATAAATCGTAATAAATCAGCCCAGACATGAAGTAGAGCAGCAGCAGCATGTGTCTGGTGTTTGCAGCCTTTTATTAGAGATGCTCCGCTCTAATCCGTCTCGCTTTGTCACACTGAGAGTCTGAAACGTCTCCCAGCATGCACCATTCCCTCATACCGAGCAACAAATCACCCGATTCTCGTCATGTGAAGGTGATTTGAAGACTGTTGGCTTTTCAAAGCGATTGTGTGTCCCTCAGTGTTGCAAATCGCTCTTCATGGCAGCAGACACCATGGGATTTTTCTTTTTTTCTCTTTTTTTTTGAGGCCGGGCTCATCAGGATGCTGTTTCTTTTGATGTCATGTCATGAAATGGCATTTCAAGGAGGAAATATGTTGCTTTGTAGCAGACGGAGACAAAGGCAGCACCAATCAAATCAGACACGTAATTAAAAGTTTTCAGTGAGACGTGAAGAGACAAGGTCGACTGGAAAACAGAGAAGAATGAAAATATTTCATAGAAAGCAAAGCAGAGATTAAAACATGGAGGAAGTGATGAAGATGAGTTTGATCTGAGATAAACTGCTGCAGATGAAGCAGTTTGTGCTGATGAAGAATATGTGAACATTTCCTGACTTGTCGTAGTTCGCTGTATTAGTACGAACATTTCCTTTTTTCAGTCCATTCCTCCTGGTGTTTAGTGTAGAAATGCTAAAAAATAAAAAAATAAAAAGGAACGTGTATATTCTGCCTGTAAAAACAGAACTTTGTTCAAGTTCTCCTTGTCAGCTGACAAAGTTCTGCACAATTTTTGAGGAAAAAAACTGAATTTTTCAGCTACACTGTAAAAAATGTCTTTTTTTAGATTTTAGGGTGAAAAACTGCTAAACATGACAGTAAAAGACGTAAAATGATAAATGAGTTAATTCAGTTTCAGTAACAATGAAACACTGTAAATGTATAAATCAGACAAAACAGGATTTTTTTACAGTTTTGTTTTTTGAAAAATACATTACTCCACTGTAAAATACACTGGAATATGTATTTAATTTAATATATATATACAAGCCATCAGTGTAATTTTTGCATTTATGTTTTGTAAAAATACTTTTTCTCACTGTTAAATGTACTAAACACCATATCTCTAACAGAAATATACTGTAATATTTAATGGTAAAATCTTTAATTTATGCAGCATTTATAAAGTATTTTCTGGTCAATTATATGGCAGAACAGGGAAAACTTTTTATATTTTACAGTAAAATATGGAATAAAATGTCAATCTTAAACGTGAAATCAACAGTGTTAATATCATTTTACCGTAATATTATAAAAAGTTGCACCGTATTTATTATGGTAAAGTTCTGCTGGTTTTTACCATAAAAACAACAGTTTTTTTTTTTTTTTACAGTGTAAAAAGATCCCATTAAATTCAGTTTGTTTGATATTTAATGACCAACTAAAGGAAGAGAAGCTGTAAATGGAAACGGACGGCAAGAGATAAGATCAGATTTAAGGAAGAATATTAACTAACAGACTAGTTTGTGTATGTTATTATTGTGTTTTACGCTAAAATATCACTTCTGAACTATAGAAAAGGCACTTACTGAACTGTACAATTTTCAAAAAAGGAATATATTTTATGTTAGTGAAAAGTGGAATCCAACTCAACAGCTCAGCATATTATCATTTTCAGTTTTTGTGGAGTCTATAGCAGATTTGTTTTAAACTTAAAGTCAGTTTAGAGGCTGTGAGGTGGTTTGTGGTGACGTTATGCAAAAAAAACGTCCATTCCTGAGATATAACGCTGATGTAACGCTATATAACGCTGACTGGTTCCAGCTGGGCGCTGTGAGACTCTTTAGTCAGAGTTCAGATTAATGTTTGAGCCTTTCTGAGGCTGCTGCTGCAGCAGAAAGGACAGATTTGCATACAATTGTTAGTCAGGTAGTCTTTTTGTCTGTTTGCTCCAAATATCCAAATATACCAAACAGACTGCATTAGAATAAAGATTCAGAGTGAAATAAACAATACACAATGAAGTGTTGAAACCTCAAATATTACTAAGATTAGATTAATTACTTTATTAATCCCACAATGGGGAAATTCAATTTCTGCATTTAACCCTCAAATAGATTTAGTATCAAATGATAGAACTGGATGGAACCCTCTTATATGGTAGATTTGACACCTTTGGTCACATTTGACACATTTAACATTCTTTATTGAGCATGATAGTGTTTTGAAAGTTAAAAAAAAGATTCAAAATCACATTTTAAGTTGGACTAAAGGACTAAAAAAGACATAAAATGACTAAAAAAAGACACAAAATGACTAAAAAAGACACAAAAAGACAAAATGACCGAAAAAGACACAAAAAGACAAAATGACAAAAAAATGACAAAAAAGACACAAAATGACTAAAAAAAGACACAAAAAGACACAAAATGACCAAAAAAGACACAAAAAGACAAAATGACAAAAAATGACAAAAAAGACACAAAATGACTAAAAAAAGACACAAAATGACATAAAATGACAAAAAATACACAAAAATACACAAAATGGCTAAAAAAGACACAAAAAGACAAAATGACCAAAAAATTACAAAAAAAGACACAAAATGACTAAAAAAAGACACAAAAAGACACAAAATGACCAAAAAAGACACAAAAAGACAAAATGACCAAAAAATTACAAAAAAGACACAAAATGACTAAAAAAAGACACAAAATGACCAAAAAATACACAAAATGACAAAAAAGACACAAAAATACACAAAATGACTTAAAGAAAAGACACACAATGACCAAAAAAGGACACAAAATGAGAAGACAGAATGACCAAAAAAACAAACACAAAAGACACAAAAGACACAAAATGACAAAAAACAAACAAAAAATGACCAAAAAAGACAGGAAAAAGACACAAAAAAGACACGAAAAGGATTTTAAAAAGGACCAAACAGCCCTATAAGACTCCATAGAGCTGAGTGGAGGGTTCGGTGCCTTGCTTCAGGGCACTTCGGTCCTTCACCTGTCACTACTGGGATTCGAACCAGCGACTCTCCAGTTACCAGCCCGATTCCTAATACTTCTAATACTTGTATCATTTTATTTCATGGGTAATGTATGTGTAGTATTTTAGCAATTTTCTTGCACAATTCTGTTCCAGGATGTAGAACTGTCGTAGTTCAGGAGCTGTCCATGGTGCTGAAAGTCACTGTTTCTGATTTACACTGCAAAAAACATGAAGATTACCAAGTATCTTCTATCAATAGTACCTTAATTATCTTGTTTTGATATTAGTATTATTATTATTATGTGCTTCTTTAATGATCTTATTGTGTAAAGACTTGTTTTTAGGATTGACATTGTGAGCTTTTTCATGCTTTTCAATCTCTTCAACTGTTGAATATGGTGAGTTTTTACCTCAAATATTGGCTCCAGTTGAGAGTTTTAGTTGCATGGAGTTTAAATTATATTTAAAAAGTATTTTATATCACCAAAACGTGCTAGTTTCAAGTATTTCTGGCTTATTTTAATGTTACTACAGTCGGGATTTTAAAGCCACAATTGCTCAAAATAAATATCATTGTTTTTTCCAGTTTCTAGATATTTTTACTTATTTAAAGAATTCTTACAAAGAAAAAATGACTTACTGCACTGGCAGATAATTTGACTTGTTTCCAGCAGATGAAGATATTGTTTATCCATCAGCTAATTTTAAAACATTGAGATTTAAATCTGGTTATAAATGTCCCAGGAGATATTTATATCCTGGGTTGTAAATCGTTCCAGGAGCGAGGATACAGGATATTTGATGGACATTTGTGACGATTTGCATATTTTATAGAATAAATAAATACCATGTGAACTGACAGTTGACCAATAGAATAATCAATAATGAAAAATGATTGCAGCTCTACTGAAACCTTCCCGAGTGGCTCCATGCTTCCTTTCTTCTCCGTCGGCAGTTTATTTATGACCAATCACAGTTATTTATGTGTTTATTTATGAAACACAAAGGCTCGGTCTAATCTCTGGAGTCTCTGATCCACTATTTAGTGGCCAAGCCGCAATGAAAAACATTAAGATGATCAATAATATCTGATTCAGGATCGATGCGTTTTAGCTGCATAGTTAATCAGACTGCTCTAAATATAAACCAGGAACATGGAAGATATTATGCTGATGAATAGAATAAAGGAGAAAATGTGAACTGGACGTGAAAGTTTGAGATAATAAATGTTTGATTCACTGTAAATAATCTGTTAAATCTCCAGTTATTTACTGTTTTATTCACAGTTCATCACTCTGTTTGGTTTTTACAGTATAGTTCTGAATAATTTACTATAAAAATCACAATAGTTAAAATATTACTGTAGAAAAAACACAGTAGACAGAATGAAAAGTAAACTTGACGACTGTATTTTTACATTTTTATCATATCATTTATCATTTTTTTATTTTTTGTGTTTTTATGTGTGTTTTTTGTGTGTTTTTTGTATTTTTGTATGTGTTTTCATCTGTGTTTATTGTATTTTTTGTGTTTTTATGTGTGTTTTTTGTACTTTTGTGTGTTTTTATGTATGTTTTTCATAATTTTTTATGTGCGTTTTTTTGTGTTTTTGTATGTTTTTGTGTTTTTATGTGTGTTTTTTGTATTTCTTGTGTTTTTATGTGTGTTTTTTATATGTTTTTTGTGTTTTTTTTGTATGTAATCAGTCCGATACAAATGCTGTTTAAATAATTAACTTAAAGTTTTTCATACAAAACACAGAATGGAAATCAATTGTAAAACAGTAAATGTATTAATATTATTTTCTTTTGTGTATAGAGTCATTACCTGCAGTAACTAGTTATTTCTATGAAAAAATAAATATGAAATTATTATCAAATTAACAGCGTTGTTTACTGTGCCATATTGCCATATACAGTACCATTAAAAATCACAATGTTTAACTGTTTTTTATTCTTACAGTAAACAAATCAGGACTGTAAACACAACTAAAAAATCTGTGTTTCATTGTTTATTTTACAGTAAGGAAACCAGAACTGTAAATAAAACTAAAATCACAGTGTTTGTTTTTATTTTACAGTATAAAAACAGTACTGTAAATAAAATAACTTATATTACTATAATAAACAGGAAATAAAGTCTTCTTCATGTGTTTACAGTGAGAGCTGTTGATGAGTCATCGTCTGCTGCTGAGTGACAGACTGTTGTTTCTCTGAACAATAATTACTGACATTAACTCTGCAGACGTTCATCATATCTCTTCAATGGAGAGTGAATTACACATCAGAGTACACGGACGTAGTAAAGAAAACACTGCAAAAAGTCAGCTCCTAAAAACAAGGGGAAAAGTACAAAAATTAGGTGTATTTTGCTTTAAATTATCAAAATGATCTGCCAATGGAACAAGAAAATTTCCAAAACCAGTAAAAAATATCTAATCTCAATGAAGCCACAAATACCTTAGTTTTATATTAGTCAATATTAGTTAATTAGTGTATTCTGACTGATAACAAGTGACTTTTTCTTGATTCTAATGAAATACACGTGACCTATTTTCTCAATATGTGTAAAAATATTGTTGAATTAATAATCAGTAAATGCTAGAGCCATTATCTTGACATAATGATATGATAGGCATTATATTTATAGAAACCAGCAAAGTCACACTAAAAACTAAAAACTTTAACCAAAAAAAGACACAAAATGACCAAAAAAAGGACACAAATGAGTATTTGTGTCCTTTTTTTGGTCATTTTGTGGCTTTTTTGGGTCAATTTGTGTCTTTTTTTGGTAATTTTCTTCATACAGCTACAAAGATTTTTATCTGTATGTAGAATATTTTTCTTAAAATTCTTGAAATAAGGCAAAAGACGTGGAATCTTTATATCAAACAAGTGAAACAGTCTAAAATAAAAATGTAGAAAATACTTGGTGAGCTTCATGTTTGTTGCAGTGTGAGGTTTTACTGCAGACTCAAGGTAAAGTATGAAGTTGACGTGGACATTAATGACTTTAGTTCTACAGGTTTTGAGGTTGTGACCGACTTTTTCCTGCTCTCTGAAACTTTTCCTCACATTATTTAGAAGCAGCTTTGTTCACTACGGTGGTTATCTTTGGTGTCTCCATTTGAAAATCCTCCTTAATGAGGTTAGAAAATGTAATTTGTTTCTTTTCTTTTTTTTCTTCCATAAAACTGAGCGTGTGTTTAAGTGGAGAGGAGTTTTCTGGACCAGTCTGCAGTAATTGCCTCTCGAGGGAGTTCAGCTTCATTTGCTGTCCAGAGAATCTCTCCAACAGAAAACCTCAAACAAACTGGGGAGTCCAAGAAAAACCGACAGATTCTTCACTTTTTATACTCAATTCAACAAATCTCCTCCATCAGTAACTGGAACAAGCTCCATAAGTTTTAGTTTGTTGTTTCATTCTATTAAATATCTGCATTATGGAGGAAAACCATCTCGTTGTTAGCTGAGTCACACCTTTCTTCTCTTGTACACTGAAAAAAGTCAGAGTAAATATCTCAGATCAAGGGGAAATCTGCTTATTTTCTGTCTGATCAGATAGTTCTTCTTAGTCAGCAGTTTTTATTTTAGACTGTTTCACTTGTTTTTTTTGTCTTTTTTTTGTAATTTTGTGTCTCTTTTTGATAAATGTGTGTCCTTTTTAGTAATATTGTGTCTTCTTTGTGATTTTGTATCTTTTTTAAAATAAGTTTGTGTCTCTTTTTTTTAGTAATTTTGCATCTTTTTTTAAAAGTAATTTAGTGCTTTTTTTGGTCATTTTGATTCTATTAAATATCTGCATTATAGAGGAGAATCGTCTCGTTGTTAGCTGAGTCACATTATCTAATGTCACGGTCATCACACACACACACACACACCTTTCTTCTCTTTTTTACACTGCAAAAACTGAACTCTAAGTCAGATTAAATATGTCAGATCAAGAGGATATCTGCTTATCTTCTGTCTGATCAGATAGTTCTTCTTAGTCAGCAGTTTTTATTTTAGACTGTCTCACTTGGGGGTTTTTTTGTCCTTTTTTTTGGTCATTTTGTGTCTTTTTCTTTAGTAATTTATTGTATTTTTTTGGTCATGTTGTGTCTTTTTTTAGTAATTTTTTTAGTAATTTTGTGCCTTTTTTAAAAGTAATTTTGTGTCTTTTTTTAGTAATTTTGTGTCATTTTTAAGTGATTTTGTTTCTTTTTTTAAATAATTTTGTGTCTCTTTTTGGTCATTTTGTGTCTCTTTTTTTAGTAATTGTGTATCTTTTTTGGGTAATTTTGTGTCTTTTTCTAATAATTTTGTCTTTTTTATTAATTTTGTGTATTTTTTGGGTCATTTTGTGTCTTTTTTTTCAAGTAATTTTGTGTCTTTTTTTAAGTCATTTTGTGTCTTTTTTAAAGTCATTTTGTGTCTTGTTTAATTAATTTATTTTTTTCTGTCATTTTGTATCTTTTTTTAGTAATTTTGTGTCTTTTTTCGGTCACTTTGATACTGCCTCCAGCAGGTAATTTGAGTTTGAGACCCCTGATTTACAACAAGCACAGGACACTAAAAACTGTTCCTATTGTTTAAAAGTAGTGCAATAAAAATACAGATGTTTTCCCTAACATGATGAATAATTGTGATTATAATATTGATCAAAATAATGGTGATTATCATTTTGGCCATAATGTCTCTGCTCTCTCCTCCTTCATCTCTTCTTCTGTGGTCTGTATAACAGCTGGACAGCGATCTGTAGCCACGATGTAACTTTAATAGGTTTCTCCTCTCAACACACCACAGTAATAAACGTGTCCAGTAGATGTTAAGAGCTTTACACTCCACGCTGCTCCTCCTCTGCTCCTCCTCTGCTCCTCCTCTCCTCACAAACACAGAAACACTCTGATGAATGAATGGTAGCCCAGGAAACTGGAGGACAGGAAGACTGAATCAGCTTTAGTAAGATTACAACCTGAGAGTCAGAAACCGTCTTTGATCCAATAAAACGTGATTTTGACAAAGACAGAACAAGCAGCAATTACAGATGTGAGCTTTAAAGAGGCCTAATGCACAGTCAGCAGGAGGAAATATGGATAGAAAGATTAATGAGGTGGAGAGAGAGAGAGAGAGAGAGAGAGAGAGAGAGAGAGAGAGAGAGAGAGAGAGAGAGAGAGAGAGAGAGCAGGAAGCTGATTGATGAGATTCTAACAGAACTGTATTTGAATATCAATGCTGGTTATTGATTAAACTGACATTAATTGCCACCTATTAGATTACCTCTGCTCGCCTCTATTTCAGAACAATCACCAACACGAGAGATTAGAGGAGAGCAGCTTCCACAATTACACACTGTAAAAAATGTCTGTAGATTTTACAAATCGACATGTTATAGTATGACTTTTTTTTTAAAAAGTCATACTTGTTGAACTTCCTAAAATATGGTGTTAATATTTAATTTCTGGCCGTATTATGCTCCAATATGTATAAACAGACCATAATCAACCTTTTTTAAGCATTTTTAGGAATTTCAAAATCTCACCATTTTTGACAATATCGACTTTTTTTTTGAGTGGGTCATTTTTGGACATCCCATAATATGGTGTTTAATCGCTATTTTTGGAAAACTACACTACCACATGCATCAACAGAGTATATATGGGCCAGTTGTAGCATTTTTATGCATTTTAAAATTTGACCTTTTTTGAACAAAAAACGACATACTATAGTATTACTTTTTTTTAAGGGGGTCATTTTTTAACGTCCTAAAATATGGTGTTTTTATTTAATTTCTCACCATATTATGCTCTAACATGTATCAACAGACTATAATTGACCCATTTTTAGCATTTTTAGGCATTTTAATTTTTGACAATTTTTGACAAAAATCGACATACTATAGTATGACTTTTTTTAAAAAGGGGGTCTTTTTTGGACATCCCATAATATGGTGTTTGTTCGCTATTTTTTGACAAACTATACTACCACATGCATCAACAGAGTATAATTGGGCGATTTCTAGCATTTTTAGGCATTTTAAAATGTTAAAATTCTGACACAAATCGACATGTTATAGTAAGACTTTTTTGAGCGGGTCATTTTTGGACATCCCATAATATGTTGGGTTCTTTGCTATTTTTGGACAAACTATACTACCACATGTATCAACAGAGTATAATTGGGCCATTTGTAGCATTTTTACGCATTTTAAAAATTGACCTTTTTTGACTAAAATCGACACTTTTTTTTAAAGGGGGTCATTTTTTAACTTCCTAAAACATGGGGTTTATATTTAATTTCTGGCCATATTATGCTCTAATATGTATCAACAGACCATAATTGACCCATTTTTAGCATTTTTAGGCATTTCTCATTTTTGACAATTTTTGACACAAATCGACATGCTATCGTATGACTTTTTTTTAAAGGGGGTCATTTTTTTGTTTTTTCACTATTTTTGGACAGACTATACTACCACATGCATCAACAGAGTATATATGGGCCATATGGAGCATTTTTAGGAATTTCAAAATTTGACCATTTTTGACTAAAATCGACATGCTATAGTAAGACTTTTTTGAGCGGGTCATTTTCGGACTTCCCATAATATGGTGTTTGTTCACTATTTTTGGAAAACTATACTACCACATGTATCAAATTTTAGGCATTTTAAATTTCGACAATTTTTTTTTACAAAAATTTACATGCTATAGTATGACTTTTTTTTAAAGGGGGTCATTTTTGGACATCCCATAATATGGTGTTTTTTCACTATTTTTGGACAGACGATACTTCCACATGCATCAACAGAGTATAATTGGGCGATTTCTATCATTGTTAATGCTTAATGGAACCCTATCACCAGACAAAAACATGATATTTGGTTACTCCGATAAACCCTGGATTATGTTTATAGAAGTCTGCAAAGAAAATGTAAAAATGGATTATAAAATGTCTTTGTTTGCTGGAGGAAAGCTCAGTGTGTTCAACATGGAAATGGTTAATCCTCAGAAGAGCAAGACAGGCAACATAACGGTTGATTCAGTCAGTTCCATGTGTAAAAGTAGAGTTGTTAGCCTGATGATGCTAGCTGCTACATCCAGAATCATTAGAATAAATGTCATTCTGCATTTCTTTGACAGTAATCACTGAAAATGGAACGCTGCTTCATTTGTCCTCCTCTCTCTCTCCATCTTCCTCTTGTTTCTCCTCCCTCTGTTTCTGTTTCTCCCAGAGTAATTGATATGATATGAACACTGGCAAGTGTAATCTTCTTTTAATTAAGAGCTGCTGCCTCTGATAGTGACTTACGGCTCTCCAACTCTCATTCTTCTTCTTCTATCGTCTGATTTTTATTCTGTTGCTTCTCCAGCTCTGGCTGCCTCGTCGTTCTCTCGTTATCACACAAACCATCACCTCTTTCCTCTCACCTTTTACTGCTGGAGAAAATATTTAAAGAAAGACAACTGACGACCAGGTAGATTGGAATAGCAGCCTTATGCCGGATTTATTTAGCAAGTATCAAAAACAGATGATAGACAAATCCAAAAGTCAGAACAACTCTGAGAGAGACAACACTCTGTCTCTTTTTATTTTGCAGGTTGATGTGTCATTGTTTCTGTGTAACTAAGGTTCAACGTAATTTATGAAAAACATTTGCTATAAGAGCACACTTGGGATTTCCTAAATCACAGCTGTTCATATCTGAATCAAACAGGAGTTTCCTGTAAAGAGACTGACTGTTGGTCAGATTTCTGTGTGTTTATCAAAACATGTTTGATGCATATTTAAACTGCTATATGTCAGATATTTTAATACATCTTCAAATTAATTCACAACATTAACTTCCTGCACTGGTAAAAAAAAGAATGAGTGTCTAAAACCAGATCAAACAGTAAATCTGAGGGAAATTATCTTGCTGCATGGACAGATAATTTACCTTGAAAAGATTTATTAAATTAAGATTATTAAATCTAGATCTAAAGTTGCTTGCAGCTACATTTTTGGTCTTTTTGTGACCAAAAGAAGATGTGAAAAGACACAAAATTATCAAAAAAAGAAACACAAAAAGACCAAACAAAAACAAACAAAAGACGTGAAATCACAAAAAAGACATGAAAAGACAAAAAAACACAAAAATCAAAACATGTTTGATACATATTTAAACCGCTATATGTCTGATATTTTAACACATTTTCAAATAAATTCACAACAGAATCCCCCCTCTAATGGAGATATCCATTAGCAACATCTACAGAAGTTAATTTGAAAGATGTGTGTTTCTATATAAACATGGGACCTCTAAGGAGATTTAAAAATTAAACAGGAAACATCAGGCAGGTTTGGCTAGTGAGTTTTTCCTTTTGGGTGTGGGGACTTTCCTGCAAGATATTGCTTTGTGGACAAATAGGAGTTTGATATACTAGTATCTACATATACATTTTAAAATTTACAACACATCAACAAAGTCAGACACTTTCTAATGGTTATGAGCAAACCTTCACCAAATACCTTGATTAATTATTATGAGATACCCAAGTGGATTATAAACATTGATAAATACTTCGGTAAAGCTTTATATTAAGGTCCTTGTAATAACCATTAATTAACAAGTAATAAGGCCCTTGTAAGTCCTTACAAGATGCTTATTAACGTTATTGTCTGTTTATAAGCTTATATAAGTGTTAATAATGTTTATGAGGAAAGTGGAACTGCTGTTGATATTTAATTTCTGGCCATATTATGCTCTAATATATATAAACCGACTATAATTGACCCATTTTGAGCATTTTTAGGCATTTTAAATTTTGACAATTTTTGACAAAAATCGACATACTATAGTGTGACTTTTTTTTAAGGGGGTCATTTTTGGACATCCCATAATATGGTGTTTATTCGCTATTTTTTGACAAACTATACGACCACATGCATCATCAGAGTATAATTGGGCGATTTCTAGCATTTTTATGCATTTTAAAATTTGACCTTTTTTTAACAAAAATCGACATACTATAGTATGACTTTTTTTTAAAAGGGGGTCATTTTTTAACGTCCTAAAATATGGTGTTTTTCTGTCATTTCTCACCATATTATGCTCTAATATGTATCAACAGACCATAATTGACCCATTTTAAGCATTTTTAGGAATTTCAAAATTTGACCATTTTTGACAAAATCGACATGCTATAGTAAGACTTTTTTAAGGGAGTCATTTTTGGACATCCCATAATATGGTGTTTGTTTGCTATTTCTGGAAAACTATACTACCACATGCATCAACAGAGTATAATTGGGCCATTTGTAGCATTTTTCCCACCTGCCTGGCGGCCAAACACTGATACATGTCACCACATCACTGAACAGGATCACCAAACCAATACAATGTTACATTTAAGACACAACACGAGTCAAATTAACTGAGTATTATAGACGAATCAAGTCACATAACTATGGAGGATATTAGATGTATAAAATGTGTACTGCTGAACATTACTGTGTAACTGTGTTACAATATATTTAAAGTTAATATACGGTAGTATCCTGTAAACAAAACAAAACAGAACCGTTTGTGTGGTGTTCTTCCGTTCCTTCAGGCGTCCCTCCATGTCCTCTGCTCAGTCCAAGTTCCTTCATTGTGATGCTGCTAAATGTTCCATTACCTTTTTCCTGGATTGTCCACCTGCCATGTTTTTAAAACCCTCCACACTCGCCATATAGTCTGAAATGTCTCTGTCATCATGTAGAAACAGGTCCGTTTGTCTCTGACTCCATCTCTTCAGCATGGATACCATGCAACATGTCAAAAGAAACCAGAATTAAACTGATTAATGCCTTAGCCAAAACAGCTCCTCATTACTCTAACATTTGGTTCACCCAATCCCCTGACAGACTCCCCCTACCAGCATTCTGCTATGTAAAATGTAAATGAATGTACAATAATATTTCTCAAACTACAGCTAACTACATACTAAACACCTGTCTGTTCTGTCCTGTCATGGTAACATGCAGCTGCTCCCTCATCACCTTCAGGATTTCACTTATGTGACAGTAACCAGTTAACATTTTTATTATTTATGATCCAAAGAAGTCTGGACTTCAGACCGGCCCTGGACTCATTTTTTTGTCTTTTTTTGGTCATTTTGTGACCAAAAGAAGATGTGAAAAGACACAAAATTATCAATAAAAGACACAAAAAGACCAAATAAAAACAAACAAAAGACTTGAAATCACAAAAAAAGACATAAAAAGACAAAAAGTTTGTTAGTTTTTTAGTTTATGTAAGAACCAAATAATTGTCAGGTTCAGGAGGAAGATCATTTCCCTCAGATTTACTGCTTTACCTGGTTTTTAAACACCTTTTTATCAGTGTGGCCTCCTTCCTGTCTGCCAGGTCTACCTCTAACACTCTTTGTTTTCTGTTTTCTCTCCTTTCTTTCCCGTCCACTGCAGTCTCAGCACCACGAAGAAGAAAAGAGAGCCCTGAGCAGGGAAATCATCCTCCTCAACAACCACCTCATGGAGGCAAAGATCACCATCAACAAGCTCCGAGAGGACAACGTGAGTAACTCAGAGCTGCAACACAAGAGGAAACACAGGAACACAGATTCACCCTGAGAACCCAGAAATGAAGCTGCAGCCTGAAGCTTTAGGAGCCTCAGAGATCTGGAGCTGTTCCTGTCCTCAGTCATGCAAAAAATAAGAAATAAATCACTAGAATGAAGCAAATAATGCTGGAAACAAGTCAAATTATCTGCCAGTGCAGTAAGTTAATGTTTCTTTGTAAGAATTCTTTAAATCGGTAAAAATATCTAGAAACTGGAAAAACAATGATGTCTGGAAATAAATACAAAAATACTTATTTTGAGTAATTGTGACTTGAAAAGCCCGACTGTAGTAACATTAAAATACTGAATGAAACGAGCACGTTTTGGTGATAGAAAATGCTTTTGGAATATAATTCAAACTACGTGCAACTAAAACTCTCAACTGGAGCCAATATTTTAGGTAAAAACTTTTTTGTGTCTTTTTTTAGTCATTTTGTGTCTTTTCGGTTCTTTAGTCCAACATGAAATAATTCATTTAAGTAATTTAGTGTTTTTTCAGTCATTTTGTGTCTTTATCTTGTAAATTTGTGTCTTTTTTTGTCATTTTATGTCTTTTTTTTTGTAATTTCGTGTCTATTTTTGGTCATTTTGTGTCTTTTTTTTTGTTTGTAATTTTGTGTCTTTTTTTAGTAATTTTGTGTCTTTTTTTTGGTCATTGTGATACTGCCTCCAGCGGCCCCCAGGTAATTAAAGTTTGAGTCCCCTGTACTACAGCATGTAGATTTTTGTCTAGAACTTTGTTTAGAACTTAATATGGCCAGAAATTACAGAAAACACCATATTATGGGATGTCCAAAAATGGCCCGCTCAAAAAAAATTTATTTTTATCAAAAATGGTCAAATTTTAAAATGGCTTAAAATGCTAAAAATGACTTTATTATAGTCTGTTGATACATGTTATAGTATCGTTTGTCCAAAAATAGTGAAAAAACACCATATTATGGGATGTCCAAAAATGGCCCGCTCAAAAAAAAAGTCATAGTATAGCATGTCGATTTTTGTTAAAAATGGTCAAATTTTAAAATGTCTAAAAATGCTGAAAATCACTTTATTATAGTCTGTTGATACATATTAGAGCATTATATGGCCAGAAATGATGGAAAAACACCATTTTATAGGATGTCCAAAAATGACCCCCTCATAAAAAAGTCATACTATATATATATATCTATATATATATATATATATATATAGATATATATATATATATCCCAGAGCAGCTTCCTCCCCTGCATCAGTCGGTGTGTTGTGGCGTTCCCAGCAGAAACACATTCCTGTTAACTGAGACATCAGCAGGGTCTCCACGGCTCGTCTGTCCACACTAACTACAGGGGGTCCTCATGTCCTCACGTCCCCCAGGGGCCACGAGAAGAGAAATAAAGGGATTCAAACGGCAGCGATGCTAACTGGATCTGTGAGAGAGAAGGCTTTGATGTGATGAGGAGGATTGTTGGATGTGATGAAGGCTCCAACAGCTGACCTTTAGACCTTTAGAGGATCAGAACCAGGCCACAGAGGAACACACTGCAAAAAACTGAACTCTAAGTCAGATAAATATCTCAGATCAAGGGGATATCTGCTTATTTTCTGTCTGATAAGATAGTTCTGCTTAGTCAGCAGGTTTTATTTTAGACCGTTTCACTTGTTTGATATAAAGATTTCACGGCTTTTGCCTTATTTCAAGAATTTTAAGAAAAATATTCTACATACAGGTAAAAATCTTTGTTGCTGTATCAAGAAAATGACCAAAAAAAGCCACAAATTGACCTAAAAAAGACACAAATTGACCAAAAAAAGACACAAATTGACAAAAAAAAGCCACAAAATGACCAAAAAAAGACACAATGACCGAAAAAAGACACAAATTTACCAAAAAAAGACACAAAATGACCAAAAAAAGACACAAAATGACCTAAAAAAGCCACAAATTGACCTAAAAAAGACACAAAATAGCCAAAAAAAAAGAAACAAAATACAAAAGTAGTTTTTACCTAAAATATTGCCAGTTGAGAGTTTTAGTTGCATGTAGTTTGAATTATATTTAAAAAGCATTTTCTATCACCAAAACGTATTTCTGGCTAAAGTTGGTCTTTTCACATCACACTTGCTCAAAATAAGTATATTTGGAGTTATTATTTCAAGCTATCATCGTTTTTTTTCTCCAGTTTCTAGATATTTTTTACTGATTTAAAGAATTCTTACAAAGAAACATTTACTTACTGCACTGGCAGCTGATTTGACTTGTTTCCAGCAAATATTTGCTTAATTCTAGTCATTTATTTCTTATTTTTTGTTGTTCAGTTGGTTTTTGCAGTGCAGCTAACCCGCCTCCACAAACTCAAGTATTCAGAAACACAGAAAACAATTCATCAGCTGTGCCAATAGTAAAAATCTAGAAACCATCCTTTATAGAGAGGAAGAGATGAATAATGCAGCAGCAGCTTCCTGGGCTGTAACGAGCAGATAGTGAATAATAAACTGAGACCAGACTGTAACTGGGTAGATACAGAACAAATGAAGAAGTCTAGTGGTTTAGTGTTATTAAGCTCCTGCTAATGTCCACCTCCTGAAATAATACGGACAAGGTGAAAAACACCAGCTAACTAATTAAACTTTACCAGCTTCAGTGGATGAATGTGCTACTTTGATTAATGTCCTAATCCAGTTGGCTACTAATCCTAATTTTCCAACAGAGAACAGCTGATCATGACTGCTGTATAATCTGTGCTCTACTACAAATCTCTCGTTATTACAAAAACTCAGCCGTTCAGTCCAGGCAGCTAATTAAAAGAAACTATTCCACAATTACAAGGATCAATCTGAAGCAGGGGTCTCAAACTCAAATTACCTGCTGGAGGCAGTATCAAAATGACCAAAAAAAGACACAAAATTACAGAAAAAAAAAAATTACTTAGAAAAGACACAAAATGACCAAAAAAAGACACAAAATTACCAAAAAAAGACACACAATGACCAAAAAGATACAAAATTATTTAAAAAAAAGACACAAAATTACCAAAAAATACACAAAATTACCAAAAGACAAAAAAATACTAAAAAAAAAATACAAAATGACCAAAAAAAGACGAAAAAATTATTACAAAAAATACACAAAATTATCAAAGAATCTAACAAAGAATCTAATACTATTTTTCCACAATACATTTAACTAAACCTTATTAGCTTCACTTTTATCATTTATTACATTTACAACCACAAAGATCTTTGCAATTCCATGCATGAAGACCTTGCACCTTTAGTGCATGTTATCAATTGTTCAGAATACATTAACTGTATATGACCCATTATAACAATCATCTAGTGATATTCTCAACAGCTTTAAATGATTCTTTGACCCAGAAAATGTAGATTTTGACACCAAGATGGACCTTCTGAGTGGCTTGGAAGATATATTGGTCCTCATAGATTTTATATGGCTGCCATCTCTGATCCACAATCTTGATGAAGTGGCTCCTACCAACAATTTAAACCTATAGTGATAGAGAGCATGTGGAAAAATGTGGTGCTTGTCCTCTTTATTTACCTCAGCTGACTGACTATTAGAGCAGCAGGCTGCATAAACCAACAGGTTTTATTGATTATTTGAGTGATGGTGATCATCTTTATGTCTCTTCCAGGACCTGTACAGGAAGGACTGTAACCTGGCTGCCCAGCTGCTGCAGTGCTCCAAGTCTCACTATAGAGCTCACAAGATGTCTGAGGTGAGCTGCAACAACACAAGCTCACATGTGGAGATATACATTCAAACCACTTCAGGAAGAATTACTTGTTGAAATATAACAAGTTAAAGTTTTTTAACGCTTTAACTGCCTGCTCAACCACATGGTAGAGTCACCATATCTCAATGAAAGGAGAGTTTAACTGAAATCCACCTGATTGAGCCTCTCTACCACTTGGCTGAGGTTTGTTTTTCTAAAACAAATCTGCTAGATGTTACTGTGTCTTTAAATAGTTAAATGCCTCTTGGTCCCGCCTCCAACCAGGAAATCAGAAACTCCAGACATTTGTTCTGTTTTTGGTGAAATTTTGAAAGGTAGGTAAAAAAAATTGATATATCCTACTGTCAGACGCCTTACTGGACAGAATAATGTTAAATGATTCCACCCTGTAATGATTGTACAATATATATATTTTTAAAACTATCTCAACCAAACGGTTGATTTCATAATCCATAGTTCATTATAATAAACTATGTGCTATGAAATCATAACTTCTGATCATTCATTGCTGTAAATATGAAACATTTAATGTTATTCCATCATAAATATGCTGAAATAATTAATTAAGAATGTCGTTTTGGTCACTTTCTGAGATTATTTCCAAGTAAATATGGTAATTATATAGAATGAATATGTGGAAATCATGACTATCACAACTAATTCCATTTTTAACAAAATTACAAATGCTGGTATAATAATATTTTTAACCATTGTAAGAAAATGTGGTTTGTAATTTTGTTTTTGTTTTACAATTACTAGATGGATACATAAAGGGTTAAAGGGTTAATGGTTTACATTTTCTACAATACCAAAAAGCTTTTAAAAAGCAGCTTTATCGGGGCTGTAGCTCACATCAAGGAAACTGAGGTCATGTCCTTTCTGTTTATTATGGGAATTCAGGGGTTTTAGCAACCCAAAGGGAGCTTACGTTTTTAATTAATATTTTGTCATTGTGGTCATTATGAAGGCTGATTCCAGTTAACAATGGGCATACACGGTCAACCATAACGTTAGAATCATTTAGTTTACAGACACAATCCTCTGTTAATGTGGTTTCATTTTCATTGTGATATATTTGAAAGAGATTGATTAATAAAGTTTTGAGAAGATACAAACTTAATCTGTCAAGAATACATGTCATGTGGTAATATAGTTTTACAAAAATAGTGACAAAACAATTATGAGATGAAAAATGACACCCTCAAGAAAAAAGTCTGAATGAAAATGGCTAAAAATGCTAAAAATTACTTTATTACAGTCTGTTGATACATGTAATAGTATTGTTTGTCCAAAAATAGTAAAAAAACACCATATTATGGGATGTCCGAAAATGACCCCCTCAAAAAATAAAGTCATACTATGTATGTTGATTTTTGTCAAAAATTGTCAAATTTTAAAATGCCTAAAAATGCTTAAAATGGCCCGAATATACTTTGTTAATACATATTAGAGCATAATATGTCCAGAAAAAACAGAAAAACACCATATTATGGGATGTCGAAAAATTGGACAAAAACAAAAAAGTCATACTATAGCATGTCTATTTTTGTCAAAAAAAGGTCAAATTTTAAAATGGCTTAAAATGCTAAAAATGACTTTATTATAGTCTGCTGATACATGTTATAGTATCGTTTGTCCAAAAATAGTGAAAAAACACCATATTATCGGATGTCCAAAAATGGCCCGCTCAAAAAAAAGTCATACTATAGCATGTCGATTTTTTGCCAAAAATGGTCAAATTTTAAAATGTCTAAAAATGCTGAAAATTACTTTATTATAGTCTGTTGATACATATTAGAGCATAATATGTCCAGAAATGGTGGACAAACACCATATTATTGGATCAAATAATCATCTAGTGATACTCTCAACAGCTTTAAATGATTCTTTGACCCAGAAAATGTAGATGTTGACCCAAAGATTGACCTTCTAAGTGGCTTGGAAGATATATTGGTTCTCATAGACTTTATATGGCTGCCATCTCCGATCCACAATCTGGATGAAGTGGCTCCTACCAAAAATTTAAACCTATGGTGATAGAGAACATGTGGAAAAAATGTGGAGCTTTTGTCCAGCATGTCCCCTTTATTCATCTCCGCCTCTGACTAGGTGTGTTTGATTGCTACCTTAAACATTTTATTTCTATCTTGAAGGATGTTTTATTTCATCTTTCTGAACGTACAAAGTCTAACTTTCAATAAAACCATTTGGTCATAAAACATGGAAATGTAGAACCTCCTGTATTTTCAGGAAACAGCTTTCACTGAGTTGCTCGAGCGACTAAAATAATAAGTGCCACTTCCATCAAACGCCATTAAACCACTTATTCCAATAAGTGGAACAAGACCTGTAGACGTGTCCGCTGTCACGTGGATTCACTCCGTGCAGCTGTTAATTAAGATTAGCCTCAGATAAGAGCTAATGCTGAGCTAGCTGACTGTATATCATTTTGTTCTTCTCCCCCTTCAGCCTCACCTACTTTCCATCTCTGTTCCCTCTGGGAGCTCCAGCTGCTGCTAAAAATAGCTCCGACTTAAAAGATGCAGGTTATTTTATGCCGGAGCGAGCTTCTATTTCTTAACAAAGCCAAGTCAGTATTTTATCTTTTTTTTTTCTATTCCCAGCTGGAGACCCGGAGCACTGGTTTAATTTGAATCTAAGCCGTTCCCTGTGGAACTGATATGTGTTTGATGGTAGACAGAAGAAAGACAGAAAGAGAGAGAGAGATGAAATAAAGGCCTTTTGGATGTGAAGGCAGTGGAGCAAGAGGAGGAAGATGAAAGGATAAAGAAAGGGAGGAGAAAAGAGAGAAGTCAGTGTGGCAGAAACGCTTCCGACTGACCCTGAACAGCTTTAATAGGCACAAAGAAACCACGAAGCCTTTAATTGACAGAACAGTTTCCTCAAACACGAGCCAATCAAACAGATTATGTGTCTGTCAGTGAGTGAGTGAGACAACAAGAGAGGAAGAAAGATGAAGAAAGAGAGAAACAGATGGAGGAGAGAGTTATTTGAGAAGGCAGAAAGGATTTATGCATGTCCAATAAATATTTATTCTCCTATTGATACATTTTTATCAAATGAGAAAGTTTAGGTTAAAAAGAAATGCAGAAAAAAAGGAAAAGAGTGTCTGAAGAAAAGGAAAGCAAACAAGCAAATAAATAAATAAATAAAGTTTGCGTTCAGCAATATTCTGACAAGTTCATTAGAGGGCCAAGTAGAGCAACTCTCCTGAGAAACACACTGGTCGGGACTGTGTGAGCTCTGAGAATCAATTACTTTCTAAAGCAGAACTATAGATTAAAATCCTTGAGGAACGGCTCTAAAAATATCCTCGGTGCAGACGCAGAAAAAGCACAAAACAGAATGTTTGAGGAAGAGGCTCGGCTTGATTGTATGAATAATTAAGAAAAGGCTGTTGAGGAACTCTTTGTTTTTTAAGAGAAAGATCTCTTCTTTCTGGCTGAATATGAAGACTGGCTCTGCAGCTGCCACATAAAAAACACAGCAGAGAAAAGCTGCTGCTAATTCATGTTTCATGCTCCTCTCACAAAGTTTAAGAATCTTGGGCCAAGACGTAATAATCTCTGTGAGATATATGTTCAACGCAAAGCATTAAAAATAACATCCATTTTACACAACAACAAAAAAAACAATTAACACAACACAATAAGAAAAAGAGATGTAAAGACCTCAACACAACAGAAGTGTTTCCAGAGGACACTTAAAGTGATGGACACACTTGTGATATTTTCATGTTATAACGTGATATATAGCGTTAGCCTGCTAGCCCATATCAATCACATTGCAGTTAAACAAATCAAATAAATGAATGAAACATGTTTTAGTTTGTCTCTCTCAACGGCACAGAGTTGGTCTTGTTAGACCGCTAATGTTAGCATGCTATCAATCACCAGCTTACGTTAGCGCGCAATGATCAGCCGCTAACATTAGCATGCTATCGATATCGATGTTTTCTTGTCTTCACCAAATTTTTTTCTCTCTCTTTGTATTTTTGTCTCAGCTGCCGCTGGACTTCCAGGAACGCATCAGTTCCCACATGGAGAAACATAACCGGGGTAGCCAAGCCACCATAGCAATGTGCCACTCGAACTACTCCGACGCCGTGCCCACAGCCGTGATCGCTAAGGTCCTGGAGAAACCCGAACCGGGAAGCAGCTGCCCTGTGACACGCTCCCCGAGCCCTCAGCCGCAGGACGGAGACTTCCTCACAGCGTCAGGAAGCACTGATCACCTGAACCGCCGGATTTCTTATAAATCATCCGACCTGTACTGCAGCGACACGGCCCTGTACTGCCCCGAGCGGTGGCAGGATACGGAGCGCCGGCAGAGCGTGGACCTCCACGGCACCGCTCTGCTGCAGCTCCACGCCCAGAACTCCACCGACAGCAACCCCGACGAGGACGCCTACCACTCGGGGAGTTTCTCTCACCACGAGCCTCCGTCGTCCTTTCACCACCACGATGACTTCGGCACCGCCAGCCTCCCCGCCTCCAGCTCCTACTCCAGCTTCAGCCTGGCGTCGGACGACAAGGGAGGGGTCGGCGGCGGTTGTGGACGCACCGCCAGCAGCACCTTATCCTCGTCCCACCAGGGGCTCTACATGGAGTGGCGGGATGGCGGCAGCGGGGACTACGAGCGCAAAAGCGTGTCCTCTTATGATAAAGACAGCCCGAGCTTCCCCAAGTCCCTCAGCATCCAGCACATGGTGGTCCCGCGGAGTCCTCAGAAGGGGACCTCGCCGGCATACACGAGGACGGCGTCGT
The DNA here is from genome assembly GCF_030273125.1 of Centropristis striata. NCBI lineage: Eukaryota > Metazoa > Chordata > Actinopteri > Perciformes > Serranidae > Centropristis > Centropristis striata. Next base: position 629,950 of record NC_081532.1, on the reverse strand, counting down.
GCTTCAGTGAACCGTACCACTCCAGCACCCCTCGCCTGGCCTCCTCCCACAGCATGGGGTCCACCACTGGACTGGGCCCGGCCCGGAGCCAGGCGGGCGCTCTGGACAGCCGGGAGAGCGTCCACGTCCCTGAGGATGACCTGAGCAGCCGCTGGAGGCAGCTCAGCGTGGAGGACATCAACACGTTCTCCTCTTCGTACCGCGACATCGCGGGGCGAGTCTCTCCGTACAGTTTCTCCGAGCGCCACTTCGCCATGGGCCCCTCCAGTAAGGCCAAGGGGTCTCTCTACAGCAGCTTCCAAGAAGGAGATGACGTCTTCCACAGCCGCGTGCTGGACCAGTGTTTCTCCGTGGGTCCGCCTTCGCCCAGCCGCAGTCAGAAGCCGATGGAGCATCGCAAACAGGAGAAAACTTCTGCTCTGTACCGAGCCAAGGAGGACAGTCAGGACTCGGAGGGCAGTTTGTTCCTCTCAGGGAGCTCTAAAGAGAAGGAGGGCGTTGGGGGAGCCACGGCGGCCAAGAAGGACTACGTCAGCCTGAGTGCAGACAGCTCAGCAGAGTCCTTACACCAAAGCTCCCTGGAAGCCTCCAGTCTCCAGCACTACCCCAGCCCCAGGCCGGTGGTCCGGCCCCGCCCCAGCTCCAGCTCCGCCCTCAGCGTCGGCCCCGCGCTCCCAAAGAAAACCTCCCCAAGATACCAAAAATTTGGCAGCACGGGACTGACGAGGAAGGACAGTTTGACCAAGGCACAGCTCTACGGGACGCTGCTGAACTGAGCCACGACGGATCGCTTTTCATTTTATGCATGATGATGATGATGATGATGAAGATGATGATACTGTACTGTACTGTATGTCTCAAAGTCCCCTGCAGCAAACACATACTTGGTGTGACGGGGTGTTAACATGTTGTTGTTTTATGTATCTTAGCCAAGGCACGTTTTTAATGCAGTCTGCAACACTTTTTCTATTTAGTGGGGCAGATAACCAGAGGGATTGTGCATTTTATGATGAAAGCGTCAATATGGCGGACATTTTTCAAGATGGCCGCCATATTGACAATATGAAGACATGAAGTTTTTAGATTAAATTTCACATTAACAATGGATAATAGGTGATAGAAACATAAAGTTTGGTACAGTTATAGCCAAAGACATGGGGAACATGTGGAGGGATCAAGACTTTTAAGTACGACAAAAATTAGATGTGGAGGCTGGACGAATTTTCAATATGGCGGCCATTTTTCAAGATGGCCACCAGTGACAACTGTTTATAGATAGGTAATATATAATAGATTTCACATTAACAATGGATAATATGTAGCCTAATACAACCATTAAATAAATTTGGTACCGTTATGGCAAATACAGATATGGACCCTCATAAATGATCAATATGGCAGTCATTTTCCAAATTGGCAGCAAGTGACAACTGCTTTTAAATCAATTTTCATATTTTTGGGAAAAATGGCCACCATATTGAAAAGTCTTGATCCCTCTACATGTTCCCTATTTATCTGGCTATAATTCTACCAAATTTCATGTTTCTATCACCTATTATCACCTATCTATATGTCTTTGGCTACAAGTGTACCAAATTTGACGCTTTTATCATAAAATGCACAATCCTTATATAAATTCTAGCTAAGTTGCCCCACTAATTGTGTTTCATGATTCACGGTGTAGCTACCTGAGACCAGCTCTTTAATTATTTCTGTTTCCGTGACGATGATGATAATAATTAGAGCCACCGGGAGTTCCTCTAAGAAGTACAACAGAGACCCAGATACATGAACCTACTGTGCTATTTGCTCTCTTTTGGTGTTAAATACTGTTAGTAAAACCAGCAAAAGACCATTAATTCCTGCTCCAGAATATACAGGATAGATAACGGACTAAATCATGTGCAATGGGGCGACTTAATTACACATGTTGGGGAGAAAAAGAGGAAGAAGAAGAAGGTTTTTATTATTATTATAATGGACGCTGCTGACTGCAAGCTGGCAAAAAGATGTAGTCATTCTCTATTTTGTCTTAAACTAAATGCATGCTGTTTAATGCATATTTAAGATTGAAAAACTCATTTCCAGCTAAATTGTTTTACTCACTGGGACATTATCTATAAACTCCACTTAGGAAAGGATGGTTTATTATTTATTACTGCTTCCAAATTGGTTAAAGAAGAGATTTTTATTTATTTAAGTGATAACGCTACATTATATTTATAGAAAGACACTCAACAAGAGTTCCTTCCTGATGCTTGACTTCCCATTTGTTTATTGGCAACTTTAAAATCCCTGTTTTTGTTTGTTTGAAAAATAACCCTAAAATATATATACGACCCTGGTTCCATAAAGGTTGGGATGCTTTGTAAAACCTTAGTGAAGTTATTCTTTTTAAGTTTCCCATTTTGCGCATTTAATATCTTTTCTTTCTACTGTAAACAAAATGCTCCAAATTCAGGATTTAGAGTTTATTACCAATAAGTTTAAACATTTAACTCATTGTTGTTGTACAGTTTTCAATTGAAGATACAGTTCTGTGTAAAAGATTATTTCAACGATTCATCGATTAGTTGTTTGGTGAATAAAATGTATGAAAATATCAATGAGTGTTTCCCAAACCACAAGATGACGTCCTCAAATCTCTTGTTTTGTCCACAAACCAAAGAGATATTCAGTCTATTGTCATAAAGGAACAAAGAAACCAGAAATATTCACACTGAAGAAGCTGAAATCAGAGAATTTGGACTTATTGTCTTTAAAAAAAAAACTGCTCAAACCAATTATTGGGTTATCAAAATAGTTGATGATTAATTTAATAATCGATTATTGTTCCATTAATCCAATAATTGTTGCAGCTCTAGTAATTTTACATCTCTTTTTTTGGGTAATTTTACATCTTTTTTGGGTAATTTACATCTTTTTGGGGTAATTTTTAAGGCTGCAATGATTAATTTAATAATCGAATATTGTTCGATTAATCAAATGATTGTTGCAGCTCTAGAAAAAATGCCTCGAAGAATTGATGCTGGTTTGAAGGCTCAACACACCAAATATTGATTTGATTTGGATTTTCCTTCTGTTCACTTTGCATTTTGTTAATTAATAAACTTTAACATTTCTATTATTGAAAGTGTTCTTATTTTACATTTTTTCACACCTGTCTAAAACTTTTGCACAGTACTGTATGTCAAAAAGGTTTAGAAAATATTGCATTCTGCTTTATTTATATTTTATATAATGTTTTATGTATATACATGGTAATGTACAATGCCTATAAAAAGTATTCACCCCTTGGATGTTTCACCCTTTTGTTGCTTTTACATATGAAATCATGGTCAATATAATTTGGCACTTTTTTTAATAAGAATTTGTAAAAATTAAAAATAAAATCCCCCTGGCATCAACAGGCTGAATCTCTGTTGAATCAGCTCAGTTAATTTAACCCTGTGGAGTGTCCAAAAGCTCCAAATAATCCAGACTTGTTGATGCCATCCAGACTAGAAAAAAAAGCATATTGTTTTAAGTATTGTAAGTATTGTGTTTTTATTATGTTCTTCAGAGCGTCCCAACATTTTTTAGAATTAGGGTTGTATGAATATAGACTACAATATATATATATATATATATATATATATATATATATATATATATATATATATAATTACAATATGTTGCCAGGTAAACAATAAAGTTATATACAAATTCAGTAGAAATGTTAAATAGAACTGAGAGATTTTTAGCTGGAATTTTTCTTACTTTTGTATCAAAATGAGGCTGCACAGTAGTAGTAGTAATAATAATAATAATAATTATTATTATTATGACAGTAGTGAGCCTCATACCAGGACATTAGTGAAACGCCTTAATAATCCTGGACGCAACGGTCTCCTTTACAATGTGATATTACTTATTAATACTTTATTATCTGCTCTATTCTTACTGTACGTAAACACCAAGGTTATAATAGTTTTGGATTTTTCATCAGTTTTAGTTTTAATTTCGTTGTGATTTTTTGTTTTCAAATTCAGTTAGTTTTAGAGTTTTTAGAGTGAGTTTTGCTAGTTTTAATTAGTTTTTGTTTTTTGGGAAAATGCTTAGTTTTTATTTTAGTTTTTATTAGTTTTAGTTTTTTTGTAATGGGGTATTTGTTGGGTGCCAGAATCAAAAAAGTCACAATACATGTTTATATATCAAAACGTGCAGTTTGATCGGGACCTGTGTGCTATTACTTTTCTCTACGGAATACGAATTTTTCGAGACATAAGTCCCAAAATTTTGCATTGAAATGAATGGGACAGCTGAAAAAAAATTAGCAAAAAAAGAACAATAATTGGAGATTTTTAAATGTCTACTTCTCCGGCATAATTTCACCTAGAGACTCCATTTAAACTTTAAACAGTAGACACAAGTCTTGTGTATTGGTGTATTAATCCACGTTTCGATAGGTCATATAGTTTTTTATCAATCCCTGTTCAATGACCATGATCATTTTTGGAGAAATTCTGAGATTATAATGGGTGTGTATTGCACGGAATGTTCGTGTCACAGTGTGTGACATCATCGCCAGAGTGTAGAGGGAGAGAAAAAACTGTCAAAAAATAAATTTGAAAACTGCGCTCCAGGCCGCAAATTCCACTCTACAGAAATAATTTATACATAGAAACGTAGGAAAATTAGTCTTCGCCCTCACAATCCTCTGGTAAAGCTGTCAGAGTTATAGTTTGGGCGTAGGACACACAGATGATCCACCAACACGCACCAACAGCCTCATTGGCTCCCATATTAAAAACACGGGAAGATTTCTGTAGGAAAACATATTTAACAGTTTTTCAGATCACTCTTACAAAGCTATTTCTTCATCTTTCTTCACAAACACACACACACTTTCTTGAAGAGGATTATCTATGTTCTGGGGATATTTTTCAGTGGATTCTTTCTGTTGAAATGTGTTTGTAGTTGGAGACGATGAGGTTTAATCCCTTAATGTCTAAAATCTGGCACAAACTCTCCCTGAAACAAACTCTTAAACACTGTTGGCTCTGGTTGCACAAACCAAAACAAAAAGTGCTGGATCTTCTGGTTTTCTGGGGAGATTATAATTATTATAATTGGAACATTCTCCAGGCGAGCTGACTCTTCTGCTCAGTCTGCACAAAAAGAGTTCAGAGAAGTTGGTGAGAAACGATGATTAAAGACAGAATGTACAGTCAGTGTGTTGTTTTTAAACCAGCATGATCAATTAGGCTGTTTTACAGAAAACACTGTGAAAATAGAGTGTTTGTATATAAGACAGCAGAGAAAAGTGGCAAAGAAATGCTGAACACTGTAAAAAAAGGTCTAAAACCAGATATAACAGTAAATCTGAGGGAAATGATCTTGCTGCATGGACAGATAATTTACCTTGACAAGATTTATTAAATTAAGATGATTAAATCTAGAAATAAGCATGTTGAACACTTAAAATAAGAAATTAACTCTTAAAACAAGATAAATGATCTAACACTTCTAAATCTAAAGTTTTTTTATCTTGGTAAGAACCAAATAATCATCAGGTCACTCTGCTCAGGCCAGTTCATCACTGCTGGCAGCTTTAATTTAGTTTTAATTTAGTTTTTAGTTTTAAGAGTTGATTTATTATTTTAAGCACTCAGACAGTCAAACACTCAGAATATTCATAATTATTTAGAAATTTAAGGGAAAAATAGGTAAAAAATCTGAGATTAAAGTGGTAAATTTACATGGAAAAACACTTTTGAATATTCTGAGGGAAAGATAAAAGACACTTTACATTTAGAAGTGTTAGATCATGTATCTTGTTTTAAGAGTTAGTTTCTTATTTTAAGTGTTCAACATGCTTATTTCTAGATTTAATAATCTTAATTTAAGAAATCTTGTCAAGGTAAATTATCTGTCCATGCAGCAAGATCTTTTCCCTCAGATTTACTGTTTGATCTGGTTTTTAGACTAAACACCTTTTTCAGTGTGAGAGGAATGGAAAAAGGAGAAGCTAAATAATCAGACTCAGTTTTACCTTCCAGTGTTCCCGTATAGATTTCTTCCTCTCCCATTCCTCCACATCTACCAACTGGCTCCAGGCTGATTTATAAAGATTTAAAGATTCATCTCTTCTTTATGACATTGGCATGTTAAAAAAGGAGAAGCTGCAGCATTAAAACTCATCATTCCTATAAAGGAGGAGCATGTTAATGTACAGAGGAAGTGAGAGGATAAATGGTATTTTGTTGTGGACATAAAGTATAAAAAGAGATATAGATATTACATACACACTGGTTCTTTGGACTCTGACTCTTTTTGATCCAGTTTGAGCTGGTTCTTTGGACTCTGACTCTTTTTGATCCAGTTTGAGCTGGTTCTTTGGACTTTGACTCTTTTTGATCCAGTTTGAGCTGGTTCTTTGGACTTTGACTCTTTTTGATCCAGTTTGAGCTGGTTCTTTGGACTCTGACTCTTTTTGATCCAGTTTGAGCTGGTTCTTTGGACTTTGACTCTTTTTGATCCAGTTTGAGCTGGTTCTTTGGACTCTGACTCTTTTTGATCCAGTTTGAGCTGGTTCTTTGGACTCTGACTCTTTTTGATCCAGTTTGAGCTGGTTCTTTGGACTTTGACTCTTTTTGATCCAGTTTGAGCTGGTTCTTTGGACTTTGACTCTTTTTGATCCAGTTTGAGCTGGTTCTTTGGACTATGACTCTTTTTGATCCAGTTTGAGCTGGTTCTTTGGACTCTGACGCTTTTTGATCCAGTTTGAGTTGCTGTTGATGTGTTTCTTGAATGTTTTGACCCTGAATGAAGAGGTTCTGTCCTGTTCTACCTCCACTTCTGTTCCAGGAACAACAGGCCGTCTACATGTTGTCCGTCTGATGCATGGTTATTATATATTTTTGCTGTATGTTTATTTACTTAATAAAGATGGTCGTTAGGAAATACAGAATGAATCCGAAGGGTATTTTTGTCGAACTTTAAATCCTCCAGAAATGTCTCAATCTGCATTTTTATCGAGCTTTAGGCATCTGTTGCCATTCCAACTTACTTCCTGAACTGATTATAGTCGCTCCTCTCTATTCATCAGACATTATTCATTGCTGGAGTGATTTGTTTTACGGTCTTTAAGACGATGTCCATTTCCACCTCCTCCTCACCTTGAAAGGGTGTCATTTTGTGTCTTTTTAGTCTTTAAGTAATTTAGTGTTCTTTCAGTAATTTAGTGTTTTTTCAGTAATTTAGTGTCTTTTTTTGTCATTTTGTGTCTTTTTTTTGTAATTTGTGTCTTTTTTTAAATAATTTTGTGTCTTTATTTGGTAATTTTGTGTCTTTTTTCAGTAATTTTGTCATTTTTTCAAAACAAAATTGTCTTTTTTGGTAATTTTGTGTCTTTTAAATAATTTTGTGTCATTTTTCCGTAATTTTGTGTCTTTTTTGTAATTTTGTGTCTGTTTGGGTCATTTTGTGTCTTTTTAAATATTTCTGTGTAATATTTTGTCATTTTGTGTGTGTTTTTTGTCTTTTTTTAAGTAATTTAGTTTTTTTTCTGTCATTTCGTGTCTTTTTTAGTAATTTGTGTCTTTTTTTGGTCATTTTGATACTGCCTCCAGCGGCCCCAGGTAATTTGAGTTTGAGACCCCTGTACTACTGAGGACAACATGTTATAGTTCAGCACAATGAAGAAGGTCCAGCAAACTTAAAATGAAATGTCCACATATGAGGACGCAGGTTCACAGGAGGTTAAACAATGTAAGAAAGGCAAAAGATGAAAAAGCTGCTTACAGCAACATTTACACAGAGATGTTCATCACTGGGATGAAGATGTGGCTGCATGGTTTTAAATAATGTGAAAGCTTTGAAGAGTCAGAAACTGTTTTCCAGTCAGGCGTCAGTAGATAGACGATCTGCTGACTTGGCTTAGTTCTTATCATCTTCTGCCAAAAGGATTATTGGAGACAAAGTCTCTGGGATGGATGAGCACAAGTTTTCACTTTAATATAAAATATAGTCTCTCTTGTTCCTGTTTTACTTGTTCATTTACAATGTCTTTTTTGGCCATTTTGCATCTTTTTTGGTCATTTTGTGTCTGTTTTTGTCATTCCGTTTCTTTTTGTGGTCAATTTGTGTCTTTTTGGGTCATTTTATGTGTTTTTTTTGTCATTTTGTGTCTTTTTTGTCAATTTGTGTCTTTTTTTGAAATTTTGTGTCTTTTGCGTCACTTTGTGGGTTTTTTTGGCAGTTTCACGTTGTTCATTGGCAGTAATAGCAGTAGTTGTAGCCCAGATTAGCAGCACTACATTTTCACTGCAGCCTTCATGAAGTTGCTCCTCTACAACTTACACATTTTTTTTCATGGATGGAATGAAGATGTGGGTGATTTTTTCATAATGTGAAAGCATTGCAAGAGTAAAAAGTGTTTTCCAGTCGGGCGTCAGTAGATAGTAGATCTGCTGACTTGGCTTAGTTCTTATCATCTTATGCCAAGAGATTAGTGAAGACAAAGTATCTGAGAAGGATGAGCACAAGTTTTCACTTTAATACTCAAATCAACTTTATTTAATATAGCCGTCTCTTGGTTAGGATCTTTAATTCCATGGTGAAACCTGTTCTTCTGTATGGATCAGAGACCTGGAGAACAATTGTCACCACTACAAAGATAATCCAGTCTTTTATAAACACCGGTCTCAGAGCAATCCTTAAAATACACCGAAGAAAATCAGCAACCTGGAGCTACGGCACCAAACAGACCAGGAGCCTGTTGAGGAGGAGATCAGGAGAAGACGCTGGAAAAGGACTGGCCTGCATCTGATTCCACCAGACGCCCTCTTATGGAATCCACACGGAAAAAGGAAGAGAGGCTTGTAGAACCTGATAATGTAATAAATTCCCAATAATGTAATAAAAATCTGCACTTGAGCCCATTGAAAATGTAATAAAACCTGATAATGTAATACCTTCCCGATAATGTAATAAAGTGTATTTCCCAATAATGTTATACACTTTTTACCAATAATGTAATAAAGTATAACATTAATAGGAGGTTATGACATTATCAGGATAATCAAAAGTTAGTCAAAAGTGAATAAATATTCAACTTTGACCTGTTGGTGGCGCTAGAGCTCTTGAGCTAGAGTTGATACACAGTATCACCACTTGAACTCAAGTAATGGTGGTCTGCTGTTAAAATTATTACAATATTGGGGAATTATTACATTATCAGGACTTGGGAAATGAAGGCTAACCTGATAATGTAATAACCTCCCATTAATGTTATACTTTATTACATTATTGCATTATTGGTAAAAAGTGTATTACATTATTGGGAAAATGAAATGGACTCAAGTGCAGATTTTTATTACATTATCAGGGTTATTACATTATTGGGAATTTATTACATTATCAGGTTCTACAAGGCAGAACAAGAACCAGTTGGCGGCGTGACCTGGGACAGATGTGAAGAGATCTGGCCGTACATGGAGACAGCTGGACCGAGACAACTGGAGAGCCTTTGTTTGTGGCCTCTGTCCACAGCTGGGCTGGTAGGCTAACTAACTAAGTAAGTATAGTCGAGTCTCTTGGCCTGTTTTACTTGTTGATGTGGGTCCTCAGTGCCAGACCTTGACCTCTCCGGCCCAGTCGCAGGTGGCAGCAGTAGAGGGTAAGACAGGATGCTGAGAGACAGACAGGCAGGGCTGTCTGTGGGCCGGGAGGCTCTGCAGCAGCCGAGCGTTGTGGTAGTCGTAGAAGTGAACCGAGCCGCTGGAGCTGCCTGAAGCCAGCAGGGATCCATCGGGAGAGAAGTCACAGCGCACCGCGTAGCCCTCCACCTGAAACACAAATATATAAATATGTGGTAATTATGATGCATTAACCTTTGAGCCATCCCCGGGGATTTTTGTAAATTTTTCTCTTCTTTTTTTTTTCAGAAAGAAAAGGAGAAAGAAGAATAAACGACCAAAAAAACTAAATATGTGTTACATATTTTCTGCTAAAAGGCAAAGATTCTTATGAGAACAAAACCTTGAACTCATCAAGGTTATTATAGTTAACGAAAACTAACGAAATAACTAGAATTGAAAAACATTTTCGTGAACTGGAATAAAAATAAAAACAAGACTTTTTTATAAAAAGGATAACTAACTGAAACTGTATTTTGTGGTTACAAAACTAACTAAAACTAACTAAAATTATAGTGAAAATGTCCTTCGTTTTTATCTTTGTCAACTTTTTTCATCTGTAAACCTTTTTGGTTGATATGAAATCTATTTCATCTATCTGGTTTTATGACTTAATAAACTTATTGGGGCTGAGATGGATCAGACAAAGGAAATAAAGGAAACATTTTATTTGTTTACAGTTAACTCTGTCAATACAGGTAGTGTGTTAAGTTAGAAAATCTGTATTTTTTTTTATCAATGGCTGCAGTAAAGTGTTGATAATGACAGTAAACATTGTGGTTGTTCCCACAGTTCCTCTGTTAGAACGGTTTACTTCTATAAAGATGAAAAAGGTTGAGAAGAGAAATGTCTTTGTGTTCTCTGGTTTGTTGTATTTTGTGTTTTGTTGAAGTGAAACGTTGTGTTTTGCTCCTCAGGATTGTGAGATAGCAGTTTGTTTCCTGTCCATCTCTGGATGTTTTCTTGAATCAACAAAGCGGCTCAGCGTTCTCTCAGTAATAATATTTACCAGCCGTATTATTCTGCTGTTTGTTTCCCTCAGTGGAAATATTGTATTGTACTTAGTGAGTTTGTTTTGGGGGAGGGGAGCTGGGAGGAAACAGGATATGGATCATGTGTTGTGTAGGTTACGATGTGTTTGTGTGTGTGTGTTGTGTATTGATCAGGCCCCCCCCGCCCCCCCCCCTCGGCCCCCCGGGCTCTGGGGCCTCAGTCCTTCCTGACCTTGTGTCCTTCGTAGCGCCTCCTCTTGTTCATCCTGTAGGGCTGCTGGGAGGAGAACAGGGCCACGTAGTCCCCGTTAGTCTGGGCCACGAAGGACTCCTCCACAGGGTGCAGCGCCAGGCTGGGACAGGTGAAGCGCTCCTGGGGGCCACAGGGACATTATTATGATTATTATTATTCAGTATCTGACCTCTTCTTCATGTTGTGTTGTGTATTAATTTGAAGATGTATTAAAATATCTGATATTTAGCAGTTTGAATATGCATCAAATATGTATTTATAAACACACAGAAATCCCACTGCACCATTTGGAACAACAACAGGAAAGCAAGAGACCTGACACACGACTTACTGGATCAACATTTTCAACACAAAAAAAACCCCACACAAAAACTCACCAAAAACACATAAAACACACAAAAAAATTACATACATAAAAAACACACAAAATCACAAAAAATGACAAAAAAAACAACAGAAAAACCCACGAAAAATACACAAAAAACCCCACAAAAATACAAAAAAACATGTAAAAACACATAAAACACACAAAAATCACACAATAAACATTAAACACAAAAGATTGCATTAAAAATGCTGAATGCAAACTGCAAAATTCAATAAAATCTCTGAAAAAAAATTCAGTAATATGTTACACTTGGTCGAGGTGGTTTTTCCCTTTGCTGAAAAAGAGTTGATGCTCTAAATTAGACATGGAAACTTCTAGAAAAGCCAAAACTTTAGAGTTCAGCTAACAGCAGGGAAACATGCTGCTGAACGTTTTTACGTTGCAACGTTATGAGGTGTCACGCTCTGGAGCTTTCGTGAACTGGTAGTTAGACTATTGTACCGGGTAGATCTGGTTGGAGAGCCTGGTGGTGGTCTGGTAGTCTAGTATTAGACTATTGTACCTGGTAGATCTGGTTGGAGAGCCTGGTGGTGGTCTGGTAGTCCCAGTTTTAGATTATTGTACCGGGTAGATCTGGTTGGAGAGCCTGGTGGTGGTCTGGTAGTCCCAGTATTAGACTATTGTACCTGGTAGATCTGGTTGGAGAGCTTGGTGGTGGTCTGGTAGTCCCAGTATTAGACTATTGTACCTGGTAGATCTGGTTGGAGAGCCTGGTGGTGGTCTGGTAGTCCCAGTATTAGACTATTGTACGTGGTAGATCTGGTTGGAGAGCCTGGTGGTGGTCTGGTAGTCCCAGTATTAGACTATTGTACCTGGTAGATCTGGTTGGAGAGCCTGGTGGTGGTCTGGTAGTCCCAGTTTTAGATTATTGTACCGGGTAGATCTGGTTGGAGAGCCTGGTGGTGGTCTGGTAGTCCCAGTATTAGACTATTGTACGTGGTAGATCTGGTTGGAGAGCCTGGTGGTGGTCTGGTAGTCCCAGTATTAGACTATTGTACCTGGTAGATCTGGTTGGAGAGCTTGGTGGTGGTCTGGTAGTCCCAGTATTAGACTATTGTACCTGGTAGATCTGGTTGGAGAGCCTGGTGGTGGTCTGGTAGTCTAGTATTAGATTATTGTACCTGGTAGATCTGGTTGGAGAGCCTGGTGGTGGTCTGGTAGTCCCAGTATTAGACTATTGTACCTGGTAGATCTGGTTGGAGAGCCTGGTGGTGGTCTGGTAGTCCCAGTATTAGACTATTGTACCTGGTAGATCTGGTTGGAGAGCCTGGTGGTGGTCTGGTAGTCCCAGTATTAGATTATTGTACCTGGTAGATCTGGTTGGAGAGCTTGGTGGTGGTCTGGTAGTCCCAGTATTAGACTATTGTACCTGGTAGATCTGGTTGGAGAGCCTGGTGGTGGTCTGGTAGTCCCAGTATTAGATTATTGTACCTGGTAGATCTGGTTGGAGAGCCTGGTGGTGGTCTGGTAGTCCCAGTATTAGACTATTGTACCTGGTAGATCTGGTTGGAGAGCCTGGTGGTGGTCTGGTAGTCCCAGTATTAGATTATTGTACCTGGTAGATCTGGTTGGAGAGCCTGGTGGTGGTCTGGTAGTCCCAGTATTAGATTATTGTACCTGGTAGATCTGGTTGGAGAGCTTGGTGGTGGTCTGGTAGTCCCAGTATTAGACTATTGTACCTGGTAGATCTGGTTGGAGAGCCTGGTGGTGGTCTGGTAGTCCCAGTATTAGATTATTGTACCTGGTAGATCTGGTTGGAGAGCCTGGTGGTGGTCTGGTAGTCTAGTATTAGATTATTGTACCTGGTAGATCTGGTTGGAGAGCTTGGCGGTGGTCTGGTAGTCCCAGGCGATCAGGGTCCGGTCTGCAGAGTCTCGGCTCACACAGTCAGAGCTGGTGATGAAGTCCAGACCAGCTCTGAGGAACAGGAGGTCCAGGGTCTGCTGGATCCCTGCTCTGTACACCTTCACCACCTGGAGACAGCATGAAATCCTTTAAAAGTTATAGTAAAAACATACTCAAAACTCAAGTACTAGAGTACTAAGTATTAGTACTAAGTATGTAAGTAAGTGAGTAAGTAAGTAAGTAAGTATGTAAGTATGTAAGTAAGTAAGTAAGTAAGAAAGAAAGTAAGTAAGTAATTAAGTAAGTAAGTTAGTAAGTCGGTAAGTAAGTAAGAAAGTAAGTAAGTAAGTAAGTAAGTAAGAAAGTAAGTAAGTAAGTAATTAAGTAAGTAAGTTAGTAAGAAAGTAAGTAAGTAAGAAAGTAAGTAAGTATGTAAGTAAGTAAGTAAGAAAGTAAGTAAGTAATTAAGTAAGTAAGTAAGTTAGTAAGTCAGTAAGTAAGTAAGTAAGTAAGTAAGAAAGTAAGTAAGTAAGTATGTAAGTAAGAAAGTAAGTAAGTGAGTAAGTAAGTAAGTAAGTCAATAAGTCAGTAAGTAATTAAGTAAGTAAGTCAGTAATTAAGTAAGTAAGTAAGTCAATAAGTCAGTAAGTAATTAAGTAAGTAAGTCAGTAAGTAATTAAGTAATTAAGTAAGTAAGTCAGTAATTAAGTAAGTAAGTAAGTACGTAAGTACTGTGTAACACATTTAAGACATTTGCTAAAAGTCCATTTAATACTTGATGCTTTTACAGAAAAAACGTGGAAAATACTGACTAAATAAATGTTAAATATCAATACTTGGCGGACATGAATCGATATAATATTGCAGTGCAATAACTTGAAACGAACCAAACTTTTAACTCTCATCAATGAGTTTTAACTAAACATGGCAGAGCAACCTCTGCCTCCAGTCCAACCTGGAGACTCTCAGACTGATGTTGTGCCTGTGGGCTAATTTCACCCCACAGCAACGAGCTGTGAGCCCCGAGCTGAGACTGGCAGGCAGCATTAACAACCTGATCACTGAGCCCCGAGCTGAGACTGGCAGGCAGCATTAACAACATGATCACTGAGCCCCGAGCTGAGACTGACAGGCAGCATTAACAACCTGATCACTGAGCCCCGAGCTGAGACTGACAGGCAGCATTAACAACCTAATCACTGAGGAGCGCTCTGCTACTCTGACTCCTGCTAGCTACAGCAATCTGAGCTGTATTAGATCTAAAACCCTGGAACAGGATTATCATATAAAACACTCCATTAAGCTTTAAAGCAACACCAGGCTGCAGCTTCACACAACAAACTAAAATCTCAAATTAAACTAAGTGTGATAACCTGTACCGTTACTTTATTGCATGTGGCAATATTTTCCTGTTACTATTACTGAACTGCACTAAATCTACTGTCACTTTCTGCACTGTTTACCTGTTCAACACTCCAAATACTGGAACATTTACCTGAAATGTATGATTGAATGTATATGTAATGAATGTATGATAAAATTAATATATTTTATTTATTTCCAGACATCATTGTTTTTCCAGTTTCTAGATATTTTTTACATATTTAAAGAATTCTTACGAAGAAACATGTTCTTACTGCACTGGAAGATAATTTTACTTGTTTCCAGCATGTATTTGCTTCATTGTAGTTATTTATTTCTTATTTTTCATCAGTAGGTGTTTTTGCTGCTGTGTGCAGCAGGATCATGTGTTCAGAGGCTCCGTGCCTCAGGAATATCAGGTCAAACAGCAGAGTGTGAAGGCGAGTCAATAAAGATGATAAATGTGCTGTAGGGTTAATAAGTGTGACCTTGCAGCAGCGGGAGTCCCAGGCTTTGACCAGCGGACTGAAGCCTCCACACAGGAAGACGTCGGGGCTGCTGGGATGCAGAACGGCACACATCACTCTGAACTGGTTGTCACATTTCACCAGCTGCTGCCCTGCAGACACACAAGTAACAAGAACAAGATCCATCAGAGGAAGCCTGCAGAATAAACCACCACAAACACTAAATACGTGTTATAGATTTTCTGCTAAAAGGCAAAGATTCTTATGAGAGCAAAACCTTATTATAGTGAACGAAAACCAACGAAATAACAAAAACTAGAATTGAAAGGTCAATTTGTGTCTTTTTGGTCATTTTGTGTCTTTTTTGGTCATTTTGTGTATTTTTTTGGTCATTTTGTGTCTTTTTTGTCATTTGTGTCTTTTTTTTGGTCAATTTGTGTCTTTTTGGTCATTTTGTGTCTTTTTTTGGTCATTTTGTGTATTTTTTTTGTCATTTTGTCTTTTTTGTCATTTGTGTCTTTTTTTGGGTCAATTTATGTCTTTTTGTCATTTTGGTCATTTTGTGTCTTTGTTGTGTCTTTTTTGGTCATTTTGTGTATTTTTTTGGTCATTTTGTGTCTTTTTTGTCATTTTTGTCTTTTTTGGGGTCAATTTGTGTCTTTTTTTGTTATTTTATGTCTTTTTTGGTCATTTTGTGGTCATTTTGTGGTCATTTTGTGTCTTTTTTCCTTTTGTGGAGTGATGTTAATAAATGAACAGAATCTCAACTTCTATTCAGAGTCAGATTAACCCCAACAGAATCTACAGGATCATCTCAATAAATTAAAATATTATATAAAATTCCATTTCAGTAGTTCAAGTCAACCAAGTATTGAGATGACAAACTGCCGTCTGTAATATTACATTGTTAAGTAAAGTTGTTAAGAAGTTAAATAAATGAAGACATGAAATGTTTAATTCTGTGTGTAATGGATCTACGTATATAACGTGTTATTGAATTACTGACATAAATAAACTTTCTATCATATTCTAATTTATTGAGATGCTCCTGTAAACTGATTCTCAGATACCTGGAAAATGATAAGAAGATATTTTTAAATATTGTCAAGGAAAAACACTTCTTTCCTTTCAGCTTTTCACACATGAATGTCAAACACAAAGATACAGTTCACAAGAAACAGAACAATCAAAAAGGAGTTAGGCGACTCTCCAACCACATCCTCCACATTACAACATATATATATATATATATATATATATACACACACAACACATTCTCCTGATACTGCTCCAAATAAAAAGGACACCATCTGTTTCCAAAGACCTTCAATCATGTCAGTAATCTTTCCCGGAGAAGTAAAGATGGATAAAGATTCCTTTCATTATCTTCTAGATCCATGAAGCAGAACTAGATTCACATTCTGACATCCGAGACTTGAACATGAAGCTTTCACATGCAGGGAAACAAGGTTTTTATTTGTGATTCACCTGGCAAAGAAACTGTGATGCGTCTGGCTTCAACGTCCTCAGCAGGGAGTCAATATTCACCACATCAACATGTAAACCAGGGGTCTCAAACTGGCGACGATATTTTGTCTTTTTTTGGTCATTTGGTTTCTTTTTTAAGTAATTTTGTGTTTTTTCTGTCATTTTGTGTCTTTTTTGGGTCATTTTGTGTCTTTTTTAATAATTTTGTGTCTTTTTTAATAATTTTGTCTTTTTTTTGGTCATTTGGTTTCTTTTTTAAGTAATTTAGTTTTTTATCTGTCATTTTTTTTTGGCTTTTTTTTTTTTTAATAATTTTGTGTCTTTTTTTAGTCATTTTGATACTTGAGTTTGAGACCCCTGGTGTAAACTGACTCCCTGTGACTGGCCCCCACCAGGATGGTCAGAAACTAAGTTGGGACACACTGATTGATATTTTTATACATTTTATTGACCAAACAACTAATCAATTAATCGTTTAAATAATCGACAGATTAATCCATAATGATAATAATCATTAGTTGCGGCTCTAAACTCAGTGTTTTTAAGTGCTGCTGAGCTTGTTTTTCCTGCTCAGTGATTGTGCAGAAACAGAAGCATGCAGCTACATTTGTTCTTCTATAAATAATAAAAAGGCTCAGACTATTAAATTAATGAAACGGGACAAATAGTTGCAGTTTGTGCCACATGAAAAGCTCAAAGACACATTGAGTGTTTCTGAGCCGTCACCACTAAACTAAACACAACATAAAGTTCAGCTACACGTCCTCTGAGATGTAAACTCTGCTGAAAGTCTCTTTGGCGTATTAACGGAGCGCGCTGCGAGGACCCAGTCCTCCTCCTCGTTAGACTCCTGTGCAGTAAATATTGTGTGTAATTAAATTGCGCTGCCACCTTTGCTTATAAAAGAGCGATTGGAAAAACAAGCTGAGTGAGAAGAGACGCAGTAAATCTGCCTGGAAGTCGCTGCCAGAGAGGAAAGAGCTCCGTTTACCTTGTGAAACCAGTAGAAGGATGTTAAAGTAGAAGATGATGAGCTTTCTGTCATCGTTCACATTAGAGGCAGAACATGAGCTGCTTTATCTCGTCTTTCTGTCACTAAAAGAAGCTAAAAACACAGATCCCACACTGCAAAAACTGAAATATAAGAAGGATTAAATACCTCAGATCAAGAGGATATCTGCTTATTCTCTGTCTGATCAGATAGTTCTTCTTAGTCAGCAGTTTTTATTTTAGACTGTTTGACTTGTTTGAAGTGTTTTGGTCCTTAATGATCTAAATCAGACATTACAGCTTGTTACTGAGATTTTATCACCTATACTGAGTAAATACATGCTGGAAACTAGAATATCAACAGTTACAAAGCTGTTTCACCAACACTTACAACTATATAGTCATTTTGTGTCTTTTTTTTTAGTCATTTTGTGTCATTTTTTGTCATTTTTTAGTCTTTTTCTAGTCATTTTGTGTCTTTTTTTAGTCATTTTGTGTCTTTTTTGGTCAGTTTGTGTCTTTTTTTAGTCATTTTGTGTCATTTTATGTCTTTTTCTAGTCATTTTGTGTCTTTTTTGGTCATTTTGTGTCTTTATTTAGTCATTTTGTGTCATTTTTTAGTCTTTTTATGTCTTTTTCTAGTCATTTTGTGTCTTTTTTGGTCATTTTGTGTCTTTTTTTTAGCCATTTTGTGTCTTTTTTTAGTCATTTTGTGTCTTTTTCTAGTCATATTGTGTCTTTTTAGTCATTTTGTTTCTTTTTTAGTCATTTTGTCTCTTATTTCTTCTTTTTGCAGTGCAGACAGTTTAAACTATTTTTATCTTTCAGGTGCCCCAGAACAGTTCAACTGTCTGTCTATGTAATTTTAATGGTGGACTGATAGATTGAGCAGCTTTGTTGCAGCACGTTTGCAGGAACACGTCCACAGCAACGTGTCTCTGTACAAAGCTGCTCAGGACAAAGAGAGAAAAAGATATTCTAAACTAACAAAGATGTAAAGAAGAGAAAGCAGAGTATATAAAACACTGTTTGGGCTCCAGGCGGCTTTATCTAAAATCAATTAAAAAATGTCATAGTTAAAAACAAAACAAAAACACTGAGGGGCTTAAATATAATTAAGTCTGACAGGGTGCCGCCAAAAAATGAGTTTCCTGGGAAAACGAAGAAGGAGAAGAAGAAGAAGAAGAAGAAGAAGAAGAAGAAGAAGAAGAAGAAGAAGAAGAAGAAGAAGAAGAAGAAGGCTCCATAAAGAGGGAGACTGTGAGCCAGCAGCTCTGTCAAAGGCTATGTAAAGTAGAATCACCTCGGGGTTCAACAGATCCTCATTAATTCACCCAACAAACAACAGAAACCTTCCAGAAGAGTCTGAATCTCTTCATTCCACACTAGTTGCAGGCTGTTCCCACTGAGTCCTGTTGGAATGAGTCACAGCTAATAAACTGCAGCAGAAACGTTCCTTCTTTCCCTGAACGCCGGAGCAGCACGGAGCTCACAGATTCGATTGCATTGATCCAAAGTTTTAACAGTTTTAACAGCCAATTTGTCCGGCCGGCTCTCCCTTCTCACTTAATTGGCTTATAGTATACGGCAGCGATACGGAGATCTGTCAGAGAGATTTAAAACTGGTGTTTAAAACTCCGAAGATGAGAAATCAACATTCTCCTCATAATAAATCGGCCTCGTCATGTTTTAATTAAGCAGGATTAATGAGGCTGCTGGAGAGGAGCGAGATAAGAGACGCTGCACTGATCGAGTTTACTCTCTAGTCCTGACAGGCTGGATCCATCTGTGTCTTTTTTAATAATTTTGTGTCTTTTTTTGGTCATTTGGTTTCTTTTTTATGTCATTTAGGTTTTCTTCTGTCATTTTGTGTCTTTTTTTTGGGTAATTTTGTGTCTTTTTTTAGTAATTTTATGTCTTTTTCTGCTCATTTTGTGTCTTTTTTCGTCATTGTGTGTGTTTTTAAAGTAATAAAGTGTTTTTTCAGTCTTTTTTTGCTCATTTTGTGTCTTGTTGGTCATTCTGTCTTTTTTTGCTCATTTTGCATCTTTTTTTAGTAATTTAGTTTTTTTCTGTCATGTTTTAATGAAGCAGGATTAATGAGGCTGCTGGAGAGGAGGGTGATAAGGGACGCTGCAGTGATCTGTCCCTCTATAGTTTATTTACTCTGTAGTCCTGACAGACTTGGATCACCCTGTGGCGATGACTACAGTCAGAGGACTTCAGGGATTACTGGGACCAGAACCTCAGAGCCCCTCAGAGCAGAGGAGAGCTGGGGGGACATGGAGATTCTGCCTCATTACAGATACACCAGAGCAGGCTGCTGTCACTGCAGCATCAGCAAAGGTTAGAAACACATTACTGGGTTCAAACAAGCCACGTCCACAAAGTGGTTTTTGGTATAAAATATGGCTTAATAAGCTGAATTTATAGCAAGTTTCAAACACTGACTGACCTCCTGCTACTGGAGCTGTTTACACATCACTGTAGCAAGTTTACTTTGGTACTTTAAGGCCAGTGGTGGAATGTAACAACACAAGAAGCAGTGTTGCTAACTTAGCCACTTTGTTGCTATATTTAGCAACTTTTCAGACCCCCTTAGCGACTATTTTTTTAAAAAGCGACTGGAGACAAATCCAGCGACTTTTTCTGGTGTTATTGGAGACTTTTAGAGACTCTTCTTAACGAGGCGCGGGGGCGGGAGGCTCTTCATAACCAGCCGCGGGGGCCAGAGGCTCTTCTTAACGAGCTGCGGGGGCCGGAGGCTCTTCTTAACGAGCTGCAGGGGACGGAGGCTCGTTAAGAAGAGTAAGAACGAGTCGAAGCGGCCCAGTCCTCCTGCAGCAGTCTCTCCCAGCTGCAGAGCCGGAGGGGATGTTAACCCCTTAGCGTCCAGTCTGCAGATTGCTAACAGGCTAACAGCTAGCTCTGTAGCAGTACAGTGTGTATGTGCTAACAGAAGAAGAGTGCGTCTGCATACTCTCATTTTAGTGAAAGCACAAGTATGCAACAGTTATTATATTACTGGGTTCCCATCAAGGGCTGCTGATGACATTCACTATAAGGGTAGAAGGCAGAATAATTACTGGGGGAGACGAGACCCTCAAAAAGTACAAATAATTAAAGTATGAGCAGCTCTAAAACACCAGATGCACTCACTTTGCTTCATGTTGGATCATATCATTCATCAACGTAGTATAAACAGCATTAAAAATAAACCTCTCATTATTATTTATTATTAGTAGTATTTCTTCAGTGTGGCTTCAGCATTAAAATGAGGTGAACCTGTGTAGATAACCTGTAAAATGGAGCTTTCTAAGTAGGTCACAGTGCTCGTATGCTGCCGGTGGCGTTACAGTTAAAGCTTCATGGTCTCCTGGGGAGCTTCATGTTCCTCTGTTTATACAGACACAGTGTTCATGAAAAATATAGAACACAAATGAAGCAGACTGTAATATATAAAGTAGAAGGTGGAGGTTTTAGAGATCTTCTAAGAAGCTTCTTTTCTTTAATCATAATTTCATCTTATCTGATTAGTTCCAGGGCAAAACTAACGAAATAACAAAAACTAGAATGGAGAAATAAGAAATAAGAATAAAAGCTTTTTAAAAAAACGATAACTATTGTATTTTGTGGTTCCAAAACTACCTAAAACTAACTAAAATTATAGTGAAAATGTCCTTTGTTTTCGTCTTTGTCAACGTTTTTCATCCGTAAACCTTTTTGGTTGATATGAAATCTATTTCATCTATCTGGTTTTATGACTTAATAAACTTATTGGGGCTGAGATGGATCAGACAAAGGAAATAAAGGAAACATTTATTGTGAACTTATTGAATCTGGACCCAACAAATACCCCATTACAAAACAACTACAACGAATAAAAACTAAACTACAACTAATAAAAACTAAACTACAACTAATAAAAACTAAACTACAACTAATAAAAACTAAACTAAAACTATTTTCGTTGACTATGATAACCTTGTGGAGGAATGCATGGTTTATTCTTGTTTATTCCCATAAATTCCTGTTAATTCCCATGGAAAGTTTCCTGTAGACGAAAAGTGGCAGCAATTTTCTGCTACTCATCTTGTTGATAATGTCCATGCTGGTCTCCAGATCGATCCGATCTCTTTTCCGGCGCCGTCAGTCGCTCCATGATTTTATCCAAAGTGCAGTATGTGACCACAGTCTGAGTGCCGACAGCTCTGCCCATCGTATCAATCACCAGATTGATTTGTAAGTAGAACTTTATTAAGTTTAAATTATGTTATTGAACATGTACATGTTGAATTAAACATGTGATGGAGGAATGCATGGTTTATTCCTGTTTATTCCCATAAATCCCTGTTATTTCCCATGGAAAGTTTCCTATTTTGAAATTTTGCAACCCTACTCACAATTGAACTATTGTTGATTTGTTTTTTAGCTACACAGCCACTACACCAATATGTAGGTTGTAATTGGGTTTTTTTTCATTAGTTTTAGTTTTAATTTCGTTGTCAATTTTTGTTTTCAAATCCAGTTAGTTTGAATGAGTTTTTAGAGTGAGTTTGCTAGTTTCAATTAGTTTTTAGTTTTTGGAAAATGCTTAGTTTTAGTGTTAGTTTTTATGGGTTGTAGTTGTTTTGTAATGGGGTATTTGCCAGATTCAATAAGGTCACAATAAATGTTTCCTTTATTTTTGAAAAAAGTTGACAAAGACGAAAACAAAGGACATTTTCACTATAATTTTAGTTAGTTTTGGAACCTCAAAAGCAATCGAAGTTTAAATTATTTTATTGAACATGTAAATGTTGAACTAAACGTGTGATGGAGGAATGCATGGTTTATTCCCGTTTATTCCCATAAATTCCTGTTATTTCCCATGGAAAGTTTCCTACTTTGAAATGTTGCAACCCTGCTCACAACTGAACTATTGTTGAAATGTTTTTTAGCTACATTCATCAGAATATGAGTGTGTAAAAAGCCAAAGGGAGGTGAAAGGTCAGCGCCTGGCCCTCTCCACTCCTGGCTCAGTCTCTGAGTGTTATTACAGTATTTTGGAGAGCGAGGCGGATCTGGTTCCTGCCAGAGCCTGAAGGGATCTGGACTGAAGATTCTGCATACACATGCATGAGCTGACTCTTCACCCTGGGGGTGTATGGGCAGGTTCTCCTCCACCAATCACATTTTTTTCCAAGGACGGCCACAGAGCAAACGCTGGACAACAGCTGCCACTTCACTCAGATGCCCTCCAGATGGAATTCATTTATTCCACTCCCCAACTCTCTTTCTCTTTCTCTGGATTTATTCTGCCGCTTTTCATTTCTTTCTCTTGTATTCTCTTCACCTGCGCTCTCTCTCTCTCTCTCTCTCTCTCTCCTCTCCATCCTCTCTTTTCCCTGTTAGCTGTGACAGGCTGCCTGTGGCCCGCTGGGACTCCATATAACATTCTACAAATTAAATTGGACACAGGAACAACTGGGAAGACAGCCGAGGAAAATAAGCACAAAAACACACACACACACACACACACACACACACACACACACACCTTTCTGAATGCATAGGCTCCTTTATAACGCCAGTTCTCTTTAAACATACCAATTGGTGCAGCATTTGTTTAACCCATTCAGACCTAAAACTGCCTGTAAAACCTCTGATTGGTGATTTTAAAATCAGCCCCTAAAACCTGAAGTTTTTCTGTAAATCCAACAGAAGTGTCAACTCTTCTACTAAATAATAGATTTTTCAGCCTCTGTAGCAGATAGAAATGAAATTCATAAAGTATCTGAGAGCTTATAGCTGTTATATCTGAGCTCCTCCGCTATAGTCGTCTTCACCATGATTTATAAGTTCTGGAAAAGTCCCATGATGCATTGGGACACTCCCACATGGATTCTCATTTTGTGTCTTTTTTGGTCATTTTGTCTATTTTTTTTTTTTTTTGTAATTTTGTTTCTTTTTATGATTTTTTTGGGGTAATTTTGTGTCTTTTTTAAGACATTTTGTGGTCATTTAGTGTCTTTTTTAGTCATTTTATGTCTTTTTTTAAAGTCTTTTTTAGGTCTTTTTGGGTCATTTTGTGTATTTTTTAAAGTCCTTTTTAGGTCTTTTTTTGTCATTTTGTGTCTTTTTTTGTCATTTTGTGTCTTTTTGTGTCTTTTTTTGGTAATTTTGTCTTTTTTGGTAATTTTGTCTTTTTTGGTCATTTTGTGTCTTTTTTAGTAATTTTGTGTCTTTTTTTTGTCAGATTGTGTCTTTTTTTGGTCATTTTGTGTTTTGTGTTTTTGTGTATTTGAGAGCTTATACCTGTGGCTTTAATTAGAAGTTGAGTTTATTTGTCCAAACCTTCAATAAAGTTTTTTTTTTTTTAAATCAACATGTTGCATTGCGACACTCCCGCATGTATTCTGATGCATTTCATTGGCCAAGAGACCGAAAATAGGTGGAAAAAACTACAAATACTACAAAACGACGTATCCGATTTCCCACCTTTAATGGTAGAATAACGCAACAGTGCCCCAACAGGTTTTAATGGTAGAAATGCGGTAACGCTTTCCCGCCTTCAATGGGTTAAACACACCAATTGGTGCAGCATTTGGTTAAGTGTGCTGTGGGAACATATGGGGTCAGGTGTCCTATAACACTCAGTGATCATTAAAAGGCCTGCAGACATCTCTCAGAGAGCTGAACTGAAGAGAATAAACCAGCTGTTCCTGTTAGAGCTGAGAGGTTCTGCATTACTGTGAAGAGCGTAAAGATCACATTCATCCTGATTACAGGCTAATGTGGCAAACACTCCACTCTCTCAGAGTCCCGTCCCTCGTGGAAGATCTACTGTTAACTGTATTAATGTAGGGAGCTTCATTAATTTTTCAAATATCAGTGTCATAATGTTGCCAGCCCCTCAGTGGCCCTGTTGTCAGCCTGTTATATGAGTAATCCTCTGGAGAGACGGAGCCCGAGCTCAACAACAAGAAAGGTTGATGAGGAAAATACCACGTCAGGCTGCTGAATCTACACTGATAAAAAGGTCTAAAAACCAGATCAAACAGTAACATGATCTTGCTGCCTGGACAGATAATTTACCTTGACAAGATTTCTTAAATTAAGATTATTAAATCTAGAAATAAGCATGTTGAACACTCTCCGCTGATGGAACCACTACCAGTTCCTACCAGAGCAGGGCGTCCCTCTCTACCTTTAAAAACCTCTTGAAGACCTCCAGAGAGCATCTTCTCTCCTAGCACCACACCATAATTCTACTCCGCAAAGAATTGTCACCAGCACTTATTGATGCACTGATAGCTCTTATTGCACTATACCTTGATTGTTTGCTTTTACTCTTGCTGCAAGTCGCTTTGGATAAAAGCGTCTGCTAAATGACTAAATGTAAATGTAAATGTAAAATAATAAATTAACTCTTAAAACCAGATAAATTAAAGCTGCCAGCAGTGATGAACTGGCCCGAGCTGATGATTATTTGGTTCTTACCAAGATAAAAAAAACTTTAGATTTAGAAGAGTTAGATCATTTATCTGTGCCGCTTCAACTCGTTCTTACTCTTCTTAACGAAAGAGCCTCCGGCCCCAGCGGCTTGTTAAGAAGAGCCTCCGGCCCCAGTGGTTCGTTAATTAATTGATTGATAGAGAATTTTATTTTGAACATGTAAAAGTCAACAAAAACACTAAAATAAGATAAAATAAAAGTGAAAGAAAAGAAATATACAATGAAAGAAAAAAAAGAGAAAAAAGAAAAAGAAAAGAAAAAAAGACAGGTCAAACCTGAACATGCAACGTTCAGCTGTTCATTTCTCTTAACAGATTAAATTAAATCATACATCTTCAAAAAGGAGTAGGAAGAAGTGTGCACTAATAAATTCCTACCCCTTCTTTAAGAATAGCCTCCGGCCCCCGCGGCTCGTTAAGAAGAGCCTCCGGCCCCCGCGGCTTGTTAAGAAGAGCCTCCGGCCCCCGCGGCTCGTTAAGAAGAGCCTCTGGCCCAGCGGCTCGTTAAGAAGTCTCTGGCTCCCGCGGCTCGTTAAGAAGAGTAAGAACGAGTCTCCAAAAGTCTCCAATAACACCAGAAAAAGACGCTGGATTTGTCTCCAGTCGCTTTCTTGAAAAATAGTCTCTAAGGGGGTCTGAAAAGTTGCTAAATATAGCAACAAAGTTGCTAAGTTGGCAACACTGCTTCACCAGCTTTTACAAATGTTGCGTGTTGTTGTGGCGTCCAGTACTACGTCACATCCTGCTTAGTGTTCTATCCAATCAGCAACCAGGCTGTTTACAGGGGAGAAAAACGACCCTGCTCTACTACAGGGCCTAAAAAAGTACCAACAAAAGACTGCTAGAACGGCTCATATTCAGATTAGGGGCCTTTTGGCGAGTGAGACCCTCCTCATTCTGGTTATTATCCGGTAGTGGAACGAGCCCTAATGATGAACTTGGCCTCCATGTTTTTTCTCTGGCCGTGCGACTGGTTTAAAGTGTCGGTGTCTTCACTATAACACAGTAAACTGCACTACAATTGTGCAGAAACTGGGCAGGAATTCCCAACTCCCATATTAATATGCAACTAAATTACATCTTCTTCATCTCGTGCTGGTTGCCGTGCAGAGCCTCAACCTCTGAAGCAATTCCATTTTATACAAATAAATCATATTAATAATAGTAAGAAAAATAAATACGAGTTATGAAAAATCATAAAAAAAATATCAGGGTTGCTGCAGGGTTGGTTTGTGAGGCAAGGTCATAATATTTTTAGATTTTTCATTATTTTTAGTTCTAATTCCGTGATTTTTTGTTTTATTTTTTTTAGTTTAATTTAGAGTGAGTTTGTTAGTTTTAATTCGTTTTTATTTTTTGGAAAATGCTTAGTTTTAGTTTAGTTTTTATTAGTTGTAGTTGTTTTGTAATGGGGTATTTTTTGGTTGCCAGATTCAATTAGGTCACAATAAATGTTGCCTGTTTGTCAATTTTTTCTTGTAAATTTGTCACTTTTTTCCTCGAAATTTTAAATTTTTTTTAATTTGTTGTAGTTGTTTTGTAATGGGGTATTTGTTGGGTCCAGATTCAATAAGGTTACAATAAATGTTTCCTTTATTTCCTTTGTCTGATCCATCTCAGCCCCAATAAGTTTATTAAGTCATAAAACCAGATAGATGAAATAGATTTCATATCAACCAAAAAGGTTTATGGATGAAAAAAGTTGACAAAGACGAAAACGAAGGACATTTTCATTATAATTTTAGTTAGTTTAGTAAGCACAAAATACAGTTTCAGTTAGTTATGGTTTTTACTTTTATTTCAGTTAACGAAAATGTTTTTCTATTCTAGTTTCCGTTAGTTTCTGTTAGTTTCCGTTAACTATAATAACCTTGATGAGTGCAAGGTTTTGCTCTCATAAGAATCTTTGCCTTTTAGCAGAAAATATATAACATATTTAGTTTTTTTTGGTCGTTTATTCTAGTTTTGGTTAGTCTTGGTTAACTATAATAACTTTGATGTGTGACATTACTTGACAGCTGCTAGTCTGACCTCAGCAGGACGTCCTACAGACCAAATATTGGTCCGTTTCTGGTTGTTTCTAGTTGTGACGTGTGAGGTCATGGCGGCTGCTCCTGTGGTGATGTATCCATTATTGATCCCCTTCCCAGAGCTGCCTGTGTGTTTAATGGGCTGGCCAAGCTATTATCCCTAGGCTTTATTGGCAGTATTGACAGCCGTGCTGAGAGGGGAAGTGCAAACAGCAGCAGCGTGTTGACCCTGGAGATGTGGAGATGATGCCACGGGGCTTCAAACGCCGTCAGAACCCTCCTAGTGGGCAGCACAGCTCCATATATATCACATACCAGTTGGTCATTTTCAGATAAAAGCTCCACATTTGGCACATGTGTTGATAAATATATTGGGAACAAAACTGGATGTTGGGCCATCACAAACTCAGACCCTGATTTATTATTCTGACTTACTGGATCAACATTTAGAACCAAAAAGAAACAAAGAAAAAACAACATAAATGTGATCTTGTGTTTGTTTGTGATCCTGTCATCAACTCTGGTTTTTATTCTAGTGGGACTCTATTCTATTCTCTAGTCTATTCTATATCTTTTATTTGGCTCTTGTGTGTTTAGCCGAACAATTTTGGTCATTTTGTGTCTTTTTTTAGTCATTTTGTGTCTTTTTTTAGTCATTTTGTGTATTTTTTTCTTTTTTTAGTCATTTTGTGTCTTTTTGTGTCTTTTTTTGTTATTTTGTGTCTTTTTTAAGTCATTTTGTGTATTTTTTTAAGTCATTTTGTGTCTTTTTTTAGTCATTTTGTGTCTTTTGTTGTGTCTTTTTTAGTTATTTTGTGTCTTTTTTAAGTCATTTTGTATCTTTTTTAAGTTATTTTGTGCCTTTTTTAAGTCATTTTGTGTGTTTTTTGGTCATTTTGTGTCGTTGATTTCACGTTTAAGATTCCCATTTTCTTCCATATTTTACCGTATAAATAAAAAGTTTTTCCATCAAAAGAAACGCTGTTCTGCCATATAATTTACAAGAAAATACTTTATAAATGCTGCATGAATTAAAGATTTTACCATGAAATATTCCAGTAAATTTCTGTTAGAGATATGGTGTTTAGTACATTTAACTGTGAGAAAAAGTATTTTTACAAAAAATAAATGCAAAAATTATGCTTGTATATATATTACAGTATAGTTTTTGTAACAAACACGGTTCAGAGCATTTTACAGTGGAGTAATGTATTTAAAAAAAAAAAAAAATTTAAATCCTGTTTTGTCTGATATATACATTTACAGTGTTTCATTGTTACTGAAACTGAATTAACTCATTTATCATTTTACGCCTTTTACTGTCATGGTTTAGCAGTTTTTCACCGTAAAATCTACAGACATTTTTTACAGTGTATGTTAAGCTATATATGTACCAAATTTGGTTCTTTTATCACAAAATTAACAATAGGTTAGTTATGCCTCCATCAGCCCCTTTCAGCTCTTTTCCTTCATTTATCAACATATTCATGAATGGATTGAAACGACAAGTAAGTAAACTTTATTTATATATAGTAGAAGGAATGTGACTTAATCGTCGATGACTCTTATCCCAGTTTTAATTCTTATTAACATGTTTAATTTCAGCTGTTAGAAATCCCTGAATAGTTTCAGGAGAAGGAGATAAGTGGTGGTAGTAGATTGACTGTGTGATCGGCTCTCTTCTTCTCTGCCGTGCGTTAAATGTTAAATGACTCTTGGCCAGAAATCAAAACGTTTCCAAAACAAACCAAATGATTGATCGGCTGTAAATGTCACCTTGAACGCTTTGAATGATCAAACACACACAGTGAGCCAGCACATTCACTTCAAAGGGAATTTATCATTGGGAAGACAAAAAAAAAATCTTTTTCAGGGACAAATCATGTTTCCTTTCTTTGGAAACAATGTTTTTTTTTCTACTGTTTCCTTGCTTTTTGTACTGTTTAATTATTTATTATGGCTTGCTTTTCCTTTTTACTATTTACTTGCTTTTTGGTTGTTTCTTTATTATACCTTTTTTTTTTTACTTATTTGTTGCTTGTTTTTTAGTTGTACTTGCTCTAGAAACGTGGATTTTGTAGTTTGAGAGAGAGTTAGAGAGAGAAAAGCAGCTTTGGGATTTATAAATGAGTTTTAACAGGTTTTGGGGCCCAAGGCATTTCAAAGTCACTCCACACATAAATTACTAAACTTACTTTAAATTACTTTAACAAAAAAACACACTAAATTTGAAAGAAGTAAAATCCCTGAGCCTTTTTTCCCCACAACAAACACCAGCAGAACACTTGGAGAAAAAATTGTTGTTCAAAAGCAGCTAAAACTGAATTTAAATGAAGGAGATGTAACACAGTTTGACAGCATCTTCCTCAATATTTGAGTTAAATATAAAGAGACGCAGCACTCTACCTGGCCTGTATAATATATAATATATATATACTATAAATGCTAAACTGTTAGCATTTGTTATGCGACATGGTGTTGATCAGACTAGAGATGGAGGTGTTGCTGCTCACCTGTCTGAACGTCTGTGATCACAGAGATTATTTACAGTGTAGGTGGAGGTGTTGCTGCACACCTGTCTGTACTGTGATAACAGTGATTATTTACAGTGTAGGTGGAGGTGTTGCTGCACACCTGTCTGAATGTATGTGATCACAGTGATTATTTACAGTGTAGGTGGAGGTGTTGCTGCTCACCTGTTTGAACGTATTTGATCACAGCGATTATTTACAGTGTAGGTGGAGGTGTTGCTGCTCACCTGTCTGAACGTCTGTGATCACAGAGATTATTTACAGTGTAGGTGGAGGTGTTGCTGCTCACCTGTCTGAACGTCTGTGATCACAGAGATTATTTACAGTGGAGGTGGAGGTGTTGCTGCTCACCTGTCTGAACGTCTGTGATCACGGCCGTGTTGTCGAAGGAGCCGGTGAGGAGGTGTTTCCCGCAGCGGCTCCAACAGGCGGCACGCACCGCTCCACCATGGCAGCTGTACACCTGCAGGCACCGCCCACTCTCTGCTCCGTCCCACACCTGAAGACACAAACACAACAAGTCACAAACACAACAAGTCACAAACACAACAAGTCACAAAAACACCAAGACACAAACACAACAAGTCACAAACACAACAAGTCACAAACACACCAAGTCAAAAACACACCAAGTCACAAACACAACAAGTCACAAACACAACAAGTCACAAACACACCAAGTCACAAACACAACAAGTCACAAACACACCAAGTCACAAACACAACAAGTCACAAACACAACAAGTCACAAACACACCAAGTCACAAACACAACAAGTCACAAACACAACAAGTCACAAACACACCAAGTCACAAACACAACAAGTCACAAACACAACAAGTCACAAACACACCAAGTCACAAACACAACAAGTCACAAACACAACAAGTCACAAACACACCAAGTCACAAACACAACAAGTCACAAACACAACAAGTCACAAACACAACAAGTCACAAACACAACAAGTCACAAACATAACAAGTCACAAAAACACCAAGTCACAAACACAACAAGACACAAACACACCAAGTCACAAACACAACAAGTCACAAACACAACAAGTCACAAACACACCAAGTCACAAACACAACAAGTCACAAACACACCAAGTCACAAACACAACAAGTCACAAACACAACAAGTCACAAACACACCAAGTCACAAACACAACAAGTCACAAACACAACAAGTCACAAACATAACAAGTCACAAAAACACCAAGTCACAAACACAACAAGACACAAACACAACAAGTCACAAACACACCAAGACACAAACACAACAAGACACAAACACAACAAGTCACAAACACAACAAGTCACAAACACAACAAGTCATAAACACACCAAGTCACAAACACACCAAGTCACAAACACACCAAGACACAAACACACCAAGTCACAAACACACCAAGTCACAAACACAACAAGTCACAAACACAACAAGTCACAAACACACCAAGTCACAAACACAACAAGTCACAAACACAACAAGTCACAAACACACCAAGTCACAAACAAACCAAGTCACAAACACAACAAGTCACAAACACAACAAGTCACAAACACAACAAGTCACAAACACACCAAGTCACAAACACACCAAGACACAAACACACCAAGTCACAAACACACCAAGTCACAAACACAACAAGTCACAAACACAACAAGTCACAAACACACCAAGTCACAAACACAACAAGTCACAAACACACCAAGTCACAAACAAACCAAGTCACAAACACAACAAGTCACAAACACAACAAGTCACAAACACACCAAGTCACAAACACAACAAGTCACAAACACACCAAGTCACAAACACAACAAGTCACAAACACAACAAGTCACAAACACACCAAGTCACAAACACAACAAGTCACAAACACAACAAGTCACAAACACAACAAGTCACAAACACAACAAGTCACAAACACACCAAGTCACAAACACAACAAGTCACAAACACAACAAGTCACAAACACACCAAGTCACAAACACAACAAGTCACAAACACACCAAGTCACAAACAAACCAAGTCACAAACACAACAAGTCACAAACACAACAAGTCACAAACACACCAAGTCACAAACACAACAAGTCACAAACACACCAAGTCACAAACACAACAAGTCACAAACACAACAAGTCACAAACACACCAAGTCACAAACACAACAAGTCACAAACACAACAAGTCACAAACATAACAAGTCACAAAAACACCAAGTCACAAACACAACAAGACACAAACACAACAAGTCACAAACACACCAAGACACAAACACAACAAGACACAAACACAACAAGTCACAAACACAACAAGTCACAAACACAACAAGTCATAAACACACCAAGTCACAAACACACCAAGTCACAAACACACCAAGACACAAACACACCAAGTCACAAACACACCAAGTCACAAACACAACAAGTCACAAACACAACAAGTCACAAACACACCAAGTCACAAACACAACAAGTCACAAACACAACAAGTCACAAACACACCAAGACACAAACACACCAAGTCACAAACACACAAACACACAAACACACCATGTCACATATCATAATATCATCATATCTTAATAACAATTATATATCATGTTATAGTATGTTTTTTTCTGGTAAATCAATAAATTTAGTCTTAAAGAAATAACAACTTGTTTTTGTGTACTCCATGTTAGCAAAACAGCAGCTTTATGGTTCAGGACATAAACCATCGTCCAAATTATGTAATTTTGTCATGTAGCAGTACGTTTTTATATATGCCGTTATTTATATGAATAATATATTTTTTAAACACACCAAAGACATTTTGATATTGTTTTCATGGCACACTTTAAAGCAATTGTAAAATTCAGAAAGCAATATTATATCAGTAATTTGTGCCAACTCCAAAATATTAAATAAAAAAAATATTTAGGCAACAACACTTTGCAAGTGTTATACAAGTAATAGTATTTTTATTTATTTTTTTATATAAAAAATTGATTCGTTATTAGAATTATCACTGTTTTCCTTGATTACTCGATTTTTAAAAATTTTAATATTTCTTTATTTTGTTGTTATTTGGTTTGTGTTCTTCTTACGTCTTTATAATATTATGTTTGTTTATTTGGAAAAGAAGCATGACAGTACCATGATTTATTCTGCTTCTCAATAGAAAACTTTTTTTAAAAAGCTACTGTAGGTGTGTTAACAGGCCGAGCACTGCATCCTGCACACCTGAAGAACAAAAACCCAGCTGATGGAATAAGATGCAGCCTGAGAGAGAAGAGGCCTCAGGCTGCAGGAATGGAAGATGTTTCAGAGCATTTACTGAGTCCAGACCAGGTTTGGCAGCTACTGCTCTCCAACCCAAAACAAGAAAACAAAGTGAAAGTTTTCCTCTGCAGACGATGCATTCAATGACTCCTCCTGCAAGCCGAACTTAGACAAACTATGTGCCTGTAGATTCTTTATATCTTGTAGTTTCATGACACCAGTATCTCTATATTCATAAAAGTAGCCAAGGCAAGGCAAGTTGAAACACAAGGTGATTCAAAGTGCTTTACATACGCATTAAAAACAGCAAGACACAATTGAAAACAGTAAAAACAGTCAATTAAAACAGGGAAATAGAAATAAAAATATAAATAAGATAAAATAAGATACAGCAGGATAAGAAAAGAGATAAAATAATAAAAAGCACAAGTCAAACATTGCCTAGTTAAAAGTAAGGGCAGTAGAGTAGAGCAGATAAGTGTTAAAGTTAAGAGTACGCTGCAGTAGGGTTGTCAAAAGAAAGTCTCAAAAAAGTATCGATACTCAAAAAAGTATCGATACTAAAACGTTGCATCCGGATACAATACTCATTTTCAAAAGTATCGATACCTAGCCAAGGAATGAACACTTAAGTTAAGTTATT
The DNA here is from genome assembly GCF_030273125.1 of Centropristis striata. NCBI lineage: Eukaryota > Metazoa > Chordata > Actinopteri > Perciformes > Serranidae > Centropristis > Centropristis striata. Next base: position 596,509 of record NC_081532.1, on the reverse strand, counting down.
ATTATTTTTTTATCAAGCTTTCCTAATATTGTGCACAGCATACAACCTCAAAATATTGTTCTAATTGTTATTGTTTATTGTATTTATTTATTTTGTGCACTACCTCAAACCTGAAGCTTGTTATCATAGTTGCAGTTTCTTTTAGCACAACTGTTTTTATTATAAATATTTAACCTGTGGTTCTGTTAATGTTTACATGTTGCATTTTTCTTGTTAATAAAAATATTTCTGTTAAATTTTGGGCTCTTTGTTTTTATCCTGGTGGTATCGAAAATCGTATCGAGTATCAAATATTTTCCTGAGTATCGGTATCGAGTTGAACATTTTAGTATCGTGACAACCCTACGCTGCAGTAAACTATAGTGTTTTATGTCCTGATTTAAAGGAGCTGAGCTCACATCTACAGGTAGTTTGTTCCACAGGTGAGGAGCAGAATAACTGAATAAGTAACCCTGCTAAGGCCTCCAGAACAGCGAAAACGGTAAATACCGATACTTGGCGGCCATGAATCGATATAATATTGCCTAACAAACTATCGCAATACTACGCTGTATCATTTTCCCCATCCGTCTCTAGTATGACATTTAAAATTAAAATGATGCATTCAATGACTCCTCCCAGCACTGTAAATCTTTCCTGTTTGAACAAGAATTGAGTGTCTCTTTTTCAGAACTAAAGAAAGATATAATCTAACACTTCTGTCCCTAAATTCTGTTGTAATGAAATAAAACAAAATTAATCAGCAGAGCTGCTGGATAGATTGCCATAACATGTATAAAAAGTGGCTCATTAGCTGGATTTTAAAGCGAAGACAACCTTTCTAATTATTTAATCAAGCTAATCACCTTGGAGTGACTGTAAATCAGCTCCCTGTGGAGCGTTGTGGCTGGAATGGTTTCTGATTGTCGAGAAGAGAAAAGTCTCCAGCTGCCCTTTGTTAGCTGTGACACCAAGACTAAAACTCACTGGCTTCAAGTTTCATATCAGAGTAAAAACAGGGTGATTTACACTGTAAAAAATGTCTGTAGGTTTTAGGGTGAAAAACTGCTAAACCATGACAGAAAAAGACGTAAAATGATAAATGAGTTAATTCAGTTTCAGTAACAATGAAACACTGTAAATGTATATATCAGCATGTATTTTTGTTCCGACAACCACAGCTGCCGTTTT